>NC_090657.1:210589633-210642133 GCF_040937935.1 Hyperolius riggenbachi | reverse complement strand
TTGATTTATTTCAACATAATGCGTCAACACTATGCATGACAATTGTTTCGGGGCCACGCAGGGTCCTCTTCCTCAGATAAGTGCAGACAAAAAGAAAATATCGACAACAATGCGGTAACCATTCATTAACGTGTCGATATTTCCATTTTACAGCGGTAATTGAACACAAGGCCATAAGATTCCAGTGGAATTGTGGGTAAAAGGCAGTCCTTTGAACACTACGTAGCAACATTCCGAATAGGGCTTAACACCTTGACCAGGATTCTGGAAGTGGTTTGGGACAATCCCACAATTTCACCAGCCGCAGCTTGATAGGAGTCTTTTCTGAAAAAATGTAGTGCAGCTAGCAAATAAGTTAACCTCGGCACTGCCTGTGTTCTCTTACAAGATGATTCAAGAGAAATGCGGATACCCTGGTATAGCAAATAAATCCATTCTCTTGCAAATTGATATGTTTCTAGACCTTATTCTTGCTCTTCTGCGCCTTTGAATCACTCTCAGCGGATGCATATCCACTTCAAATGGCTCCATCTTCTCTGTCAGCAATGATCTGACAGGAATAACGACAGAGCAGTGAAGGAGATATCTAATCCTAAATGTAACGCTAAACCACACCCACTTTCATTTTCATGAATTGCACTTTCTTCCATTTTATCGCATCACTAACGAATGATTACCGAATTATTACCGAATGCTCGCTAACACCTGTAGATAACTTTGATGAATCCTGAAATCGACTTATCGAGTTTGGTATTTTACCGAGCTGTAGGTAATTGATTCGATAAGTCGAGGCCTTTGTAGTTTTAGAGACAATAAATTTTAAAAATGAAAAGGATAAATGTTTTTTTAAACTCAGAAAAAGGACCATTTAAAAAACATTTTTCCTCTGCATTTTTAAAAACGATTTTTCTCAAAAACTGCGAGGTCTTTTTGAAAAATGTATTTTTTGACTTGTACCCCCTATTCTCCCTAATATATGTAGCAATTTTTGTGGCCTGTATGGGGACTTTACTATTGACCACTAAAGTCGGCACAAAATTACAAAAACATAATTTTAAAATTATGCAAAATTACAAATGATTACAATTACAGCCATAAATAATTATGACTGGGGGAAATTTCAGGATACAAAAATACATTTTTTTTAAAATGTGAAATAAACCCTTTCTGCCGTATACAGTGAGGGAGGTGGGGGTGGCAGAGGCACCCAAAAAAAATTATTACATAAATAACATTTTTAATTTGTGCAGGGGAGGTGAAAGGTGAAACTCTGATCGATATTGGCAGCGGCCCGACCATCTATCAGCTCCTGTCAGCCTGTGAAGCTTTTAAGAACATTATCGCCTCTGACTTCACGGACAGAAACCGGGAGGAGTTTAAATCATGGTTAACCAATCAGCCAGGTGCATTTGACTGGAGCCCGGTGGTGCAATATGTGTGCCAACTGGAAGGAGATAAGTAAGTGGTCCTATTGAAATGTAGACACAAACATGCACCCTATTATATCTACAATATAGCAGCACATTGACGGACACCTGAAGTGCAGGTAAATAAGAAACACCGAGAGCCCAATATAGTGTAGTATGTATTAAAAACCGTGGATAAATGTTAGTGTGAGATGAATATACTCACAAACATGGGTTACCTCTTAGGCAACACCACTGTAGATGCAGGTGAGATTAGACCTGTCCTCACTCAGGATTAAGATGTTGCTCTCTGTAGATCAGAAAAGTAGGGGTAGAGCACCCCTCCACCAGGGGTGAACACAGTATTACCGTAAGAGAACAGAGGCGCCAGCAGGATAAAAGGTAATAAAAATTGTAAAATTTGCTGGGAGGCAGTGGTGGACTTACCTCCGGAAAGCAGACTCAAAATACTGGCTGAATTAAACAAATAGGACAGCCAGGAAACTGGTATTGTTTAAAAGGTAATAAATATGGCAGCCTCCATATCCCTCTCACTTCAGGTGTCCTTTAATTCTAAATTCCAGGTTTGATTTATGCACAGCTTATTGTCTTTATGGAGGGCTTTCCTAACACATGAATTTTCCTTTGATCTCTGCTAAACACTGTTTCCAAAACATTCATCATATTTATTTAGTGATAAGTTTCCCATTCCTATAAAGGTTCAGCTGCCGACATTTGCTGCCAGTGCTGCAGCTACAGTGGGATGCAAAAGTTTGGGCAACTTTGTCAATTGTCAAAATTTTCCTGTATAAATCATTGGTTGTTACGATAAAAAATGTCAGTTAAATATATCATATAGGAGACGCACACAGTGGTGTTTAAGAAATGAAATGAGGTTTATTGGATTTACAGAAAGTGTGCAATAATTGTTTAAACAAAATTAGGCAGGTGCATAAATTTAGGCACTGTTGTATTTTAAATGGAATCAATATTTAGAGATGGCCCGAACCTCTGATTTTAGGTTCGTGAACCAGGTTCGCGAACTTCCGCAAAAGTTCGATTTGCGCAAACTTTTGCGAACTGCAATAGACTTCAATTGGGAGGCAAACTTTGAAAAGTAGAAACACTTATGCTGGCCAGAAAAGTGATGGAAAAGATGTTTCAAGGGGTCTAACAACTGGAGGGGGCATGACAGAGTGGGATAGACACCAAAAGTCCCGGGGGAAAAATCTGGATTTCACACAAAGCAGCGTTTTAAGGGCAGAAATCACATTGAATGCTAAATTGCAGGCCTAAAGTGCTTTAAAACATCTTGCATGTGTATAAACCAATCAGGGAGTGTAATTGGAGTACTGCTTCACACTGACACACCAAACTCACTGTGTAACTCACCACAAACAGCTGTTTGTGTAGTGATGGCCGTGCTGGACTGGTGCGCACCATGGCGAGAGTGCAGGCGATAGTGGTTTTCAAGCCCATATGGTCGCCAGAGTGAGGTAGCTCAATGACAGAACAACAGTGATTGTCCAGCTGATCGAATTTGGTCTGTCCACAATGAAGCAACTACCTTTTTATCTTTGGTGTGCCACCCCCCGAGACACTCATATAGCCGGCAGTCATTGCTTCATTGTGATAAGCAAGCTCCTTCACCACGGCAAGGTAACGATCACGAAGGGGAATTGACACATTTACATGCCTTTTGTTTTGTTGTTGCAGCTGCAGTGCAGCCAGAAAAATTAGGCAGACATGTACACGCACCAGAAAAATTAGTATAGCGGCCGCTCCGCCTGGAGTCCTGGACCCTGTTGGTGGTGGCGGAGAAGGCAGTCAAGTGGCCTGCGGGCAGAGGTGCTGTGTGGGGAGTGACTTAGTCTTGGGACAGGCAGTCACACGGCATGCAGGCAGAGATGCTGTGTGTGGGGACTGACTTAGTCTTCGGGCAGGCCTGACCGTGCTTTGCAGGCCAGGCATCTGTGGTCAGATGGACCCTTGACCTAACGCTGTGTGCCAGAGATGTCACCACTTGCCTTTCAACATCACGGTACAGTTTAGGTATTGCTTTTTTTGAGAAAAAAATGCAGCCTGTTATCTTCCACTGCGGTGTGTGGCTTTGCTTTTGTGTGCTGCTTTTCCTCAGGTGGTCATCCCGTTGCAGTTTGTGCTTTGTGATCATGTGCCTTCGTAATAACGTAAACAAGGACCGAGGCGTCAAAAGAGTAAAAGCAATTAATAAAATGTTTAGAAGTGCTTAGGAGGCAGTGGTGGACTTACCTCCTGCAAGCAGACACAACAAGCTGTGTATTCAAAAAAAGGTAGATTGATTGGTACACTACAGGGCGTAGTCGCAACGCGTTTCGCAGGCCTAAACCTGCTTCATTAGGCAATAGTGAATAGGAGTACACGACAGCAGTCTGGTATTATAATGTGCACCTGGCACAGCAGTAATTATACCATCAAGGGGCTAAAGGCCAGCTGCGACTGACTGACAGGGCTGTATATAATACAAGTGGGCCACACAGAAAAAAAAAATAGATCACAAGAACAAGATTAGCTCTCAAAAGAGCAGTTGAGGGGTGCTTTTTTTAGCAATAAGAATCAGCAAGGATCAAGCTAAGAAGCCTACAAGAGCGTAACTAGGGTTTCCCTATAGGTCTATGCATATCAGCTCTCCCTTCCCTAATTAATGCAGGCACACGAGTGAATGAAAAGCCTGACGCTGCCTGCCTTTTATAGGGGGGGGGGGGGGGGGGGGGCTCCAGGAGGGAGTGTAGCCTGATTGGCTACAATGTGCCTGCTGACTGTAATGTAGAGGGTCAAAGTTGACCCTCATGATGCACTATGGGGGCGAACCAAACTTTCGGAAAAGTTCGCGGTTCGCCACGATGGCAAACCCCGGAAGTTCACCGGGAACCTTTCGCCGACGAACTGTTCGGGCCATATTTAGTAGATCCTCCTTTTGCAGAAATTACAGCCTCTAAATGCTTCCTGTAGGTTCCAATGAGAGTCTGGATTCTGGTTCAAGGTATTTTCCTCTTTACAAAACATCTCTAGTTAATTCAGGTTTGATGGCTTCCGAGCATGGACAGCTCTCTTTAACTCACACCACAGATTTCTAATTATATTCAGGTCTGGGGACTGAGATGGTAATTCTAGAATATTGTACTTGTTCCTCTGCAGGCATGCCTTATTGGATTTCGAGCATTGTTTAGGGTCGTTCTCTTGTTGAAAGATCCAGCCCCGGCGCAGCTTCAGCTTTGTCACTGATTCCTGGACATTGGTCTCCAGAATCTGGTGATACTGAGTGGAATCCATGCGTCCCTCAACTTTGACAAGATTCCCTGTCCCTGCACTGGCCACACAGCCCCACAGCATGATGGAACCACCATCATATTTTACTTTAGGTAGCAGGAATATAAGACGCACTTTTTCTTCCCCAAAAATAGGAAGAAAAAGTGCCTGCGTCTTATATTCCAAAAGCAGGGAATCCCCGACTTCAGAACTGCCGCCGATGCAAACTGCTGATCCGCCACATTGTCGGGGACTTCCTGCCTTGTCCCCCTGTGTGGTCTGCTGGGTCCCGCTCCCCCGGTAACAATGACTGCAGAGCAACTCACCTTTCTATGGATTCCAGCGCTGTGTGGTCTGCTGTGTGGTCCTCCACCTCCAGCATGTCAGCTACACCTGTAAATGAAAAGTTAGCGACAGAGACACTCACCTACTCGGCGGCGGCAGCACGATCTGCAGACATCTCATCTCATTGAATCATTAACAGGAGCCGTCACTAGGGGGAGCCGCGCAGCTTCCCCTAGAGATGGCTCCTGTGAATGATTCAATGAGTCATTCCCCATGACTCAATGAGTCATTAGCAGGAGCCGTCACTAGGGTAAGCCTCCCAGGACCGAGATGTCTGCAGATCGTGCCACCGCCGCCGTCGAGTAGGTGAGTGTCTCTGCGGCTAACTTTTCATTTACAGGTGTAGCTGACATGCTGGAGGCGGAGGACCACACAGCAGACCACACAGCGCTGGAATCCATAGAAAGGTGAGTTGCTCTGCAGCTATTGTTACCGGGGGGAGAGCGTTGACATGGGTAGGGGGGGACAGAGGACAGGATGGGGACTGGAGGGACACACACATGGACATGCACAGGAGGGGGCACACACAGGAGGACAGGAGGGGGACACAGGGACTGGAGGACCACACGGGGGGTGAAGGGGACACAGAAATACACACAAGGGGGGCAGGAGGGGGCACACACACACACAAGGGGCCTGGAAGACCACAGAGGGGGGCTGGAGGACCACAGAGGGGGGCTGGAGGAGACACACAGGACATGAGGGGACACATGGGGCAAGAGGATCACACAAGGTGGCAGGAAGGGATGCCACACACAGTGGGACAGAAAGGGACACATAGTAGACACAAGAGGACAATGGGGAGAACATGTACTGTACAATACGCTCCTGGAATATGGATGCACCAGGTTTAGTATATACTGTATACATTTTTTCCCCAAATTTTTGCCCTGTAAACCTAGGTGCGTCTTATATTCCAGAGCGTCTTATATTCCGAAAAATACGGTATGTGTTGTTTTTCCTCCATGCATAATGCCCCTTGTTATGCCCAAAAAACTCAATTTTAGTTTCATTAGTCCACAGCACCATATTCCAAAAGGAAGCTGACTTGTCCAAATGTGCTTTAGCATACCTCAAGCGGCTCTGTTTGTGCTGTGGTTGGAGAAAAGGCTTCCTCTGCATCACTGTTGCATACAGCATCTCCTTGTCTAAAGTGCACCTAATGGTTGAACGATGCACAGTGACTCCATCTGCAGCATGATGATGTTGTAGGTCTTTGGTGCTGGTCTGGGGTTTGACTCTGACTGTTCTCACCATTTGTCGCTTTTGTTTTTCCGAGATTTTTCTTGGTCTGCCACTTCGAGCCTTAACTTTAACTGAGTGAGCCTGTGGTCTTCCATTTCCTCAATATGTTCCTAACTGTGAAAACAGACAGCAGAAATCTCTGTGGCAGCTTTCTGTATCCTTTCCCTAAACCATGATGGTGAACAATCTTTGTGTTCAGATCATTAAAGAGTTGTTTTGAGACCCCCATGTTGCTACTGTTCAGAGAAAATTAAAAGAGTAGGGAAAATTACAATTGACCCCCTTAAATACTCTTTCTCATAACCGGTGAATACCTGTGTATGTAGGTCAGGGGCCACTGAGCTTACCAAGAAAATTAGCTCCAATAATTAGTTCTAAAGGTTTTGGAATCAATAAAAGGACAACAGTGTCCACATTTATGCACCTGCCTAATTTGATTTAAACAATTATTGTGCACTTTCTGTAAATCCAATAAACTTCATTTCACTGCTCAAATATCACTTTGTGTGTCTCCTATATGATATATTTAACTGACATTTTTTATGGTAACAACCAACGATTTATACAGGAAAATAATGACAATTAACAAGGTTGCCCAAATGTTCGCATCCCACTGTATATCGACATGGACCACATGGTAAAAAATTGAATGACAACCCAGTATAGATACACCCACAAGTGCTGTCCCTCTAATATAGCCCACCCCAAGTACCTTCCCTCTAGTGTAGTCCACCCCCAGTACTGTTTCTCTAGTTTAGTCACACCCACAAGTCACTCCTATATAGCTCACATCCCAATTACTGAAGTTCTAGTATAGTCAAACCCACAAGTATCATCCATGTAGTATAGACCACCCCAAATTACTCTTCCTCTAGTATAGCCCACCCATATACTGTTCCTTTAGTATAGCCCACCATCAAATACTGTTTCTCTAGTAAAGCCACACCCACCACTTCTAAAAAGTTCTCTTCATGCAGCTGCTTGTAGTTTCTTTTACCATTGGTACATAAAGAGGACTTTTCAGCATTGGTTGTGGCGCAGGCTTTACTGTTGGGTGATTGATCGCATTGTAATGGTGTTCTGTCTAGCTCAAACCAGTGCTTTACTTTAGAACACAGTATGCTTCCTGCATATTGAAGATGTGTCTCTTATGTTAATATCAGCAGACAGTCTACCATGTCCATGCTTCCATTTGAGTGGGGTCTTTTTATCACTTTGGTTTAAAATACATTATTTTCCAGAATATCGTGGAGAGAAAAAGAGGCTCGCCTGAGGAAGTCCATCAAGCAAGTCTTGAAGTGTGATGTTATGAAAAGCAATCCTATGGACCCGGTGGTGCTACCACAGGTGGACTGTCTCATTAGCAGTGCATGCCTGGAAGGTGCTTGCAAAGACCTTGAGACGTATGCCATTGCACTAAAAAATATAGGCGCATTGTTAAAGTCAGGAGGGCACCTAGTGCTGGTTGTTGCTCTAGAGTGCCCTTACTACATGGTGGGGGACGTGAAGTTCTCAAGCCTCTTTGTGACAGAAGAATCTGTCAGAGAGTCACTGGGCAGAGCTGGATATGTTATTGAGAGGTGGGAAAAGTCTAAAGCTTCTGATCACTTCTGGGAAACCAGCACTGAATTGTCAGGTTATCTTGTGGTGGTTGCTCGGAAAAATGCCTAGGCCTGAAATAATGCTAAACCTTGTCTCTAAAACCTTGAGACATGCTAGGGAGAGGTCATCATAATCAAATGATCCACAACTGGTTATCAATCATTTATTTAAGCCAACATTGTGAAGACATAACAGTCAACTACAGATCTCGGGCACAATGAATGATCTATTCTGGTCAGCTCCTTCAGGTAATTATGATTCACATGAGATCATGTGTAAAAAATTAGTTTGAACACACATGATCATGGGCACACAAATGCATGCACAGACTGGGAACAGGGAATTTGGGCGCCTGCTAGTGGTGGAAGTTTGGGCACCGCCAAAGGTGCCCATTGAAATAACAGTATTGAGGGGAAATTTGGGTGCCCTCAGCCACCAATAAATAATGTTTTTGATTTTTTTACGGTGATCAGCAGCAAAGGGCATCAATTGGCAACGGGTGTGTGTGTGGTTAAGGTCAGGTGTGAGGGGTGGGTGGTTAAGATTAAGCATGAAGGGGGGTGGTTAAGGTTAGGCATCAGCTAGGATGCGTGTGTGTGAGTGCGGGGGGGAGGGGCGGTTAGGGGTATGCACCAGAGGGTTGGGTTCTGTGTGAGAGTAGGGTTAGGTTTAGCTATAGTAAAATATTGGTATTTAATACCGATATTTTACAATCCTTCTTTACATCATATCATTTGTTTACTCATTAGGAATTGTTTGCAATTACTTTATCTAGCATGTGTACTTGGCTTCGCTAATGTTTTTGAAACATCTTTTTTGAAATCTTTAGTGCTCTGTTTATTCGTATGACTAATATTTTGCTTAATATTGGCAATTTCCTGGATGCAAAAATAAAAGTCTCTAAACTAAAAAAAGGGGAAAGAACTTATGGCGATAATGTTAACAACTTAATGAAAATACTAGCATAAATCTATACCCCCGGAGACTTCATCTTAGTTCCAGAGGTGTAGATATATGCATCTCACCGCAAATGCTGCTGCGCATGTTCCCGCATGGTCCTGCATGCATTTATGTCACCGCCTGTTAGTAAACAGATCAGTAAATGAGAACACAGTTCCCATTTACCGATCTAAGTGCCCGTGATCAATGAAACTGGCATCAATGCGATGCCCTGTTCATTGAAAAAATGGAAAGTGAAAGCATACACGCATTACTTCCTGTAACGCATGTATGCAGTTAAAGATACACAATCAGAATAAAAAGGGGCTTCATCTAGTGGCCAAATAGTAAAATTACACCTACATACACATCCCATTAAATAAAAAATACATAAAATACCAATTCATTAACCCCTTACCTCTCCTCTTAGTTTCCAAAATAAAACACTTTTTTAAAAAAATCATAAAAAAATACATAACCTTAGGGGGCTCTTTTTTAATATGTATGTCATGAGGGTATATTACTGTTAATTTTGCAAAAAATAGGGCATGTAATTAGTGAAGAATGCAAAACTGAAAAAACACATTTATTTGCAAATAAAATATTGGCACCATACATTGTGATAGGGATGTCATTTTAATGGTGTAATCACCAGGACAAATGGGAAAATAAAATATGTGGGTTTTAATTATAGTAGCATGTATTATTTTAAAACTATAATGCCTGAAAAATGAAAAATAATATTTTTGTTCCCATTTTTTTCATATTATTCCCGAATAAAATAATTCTTAGAAAAATGTACCACACAAAGAAAGCCTAATTGGTGGAAAAAAAATCAATATATTGATGATCATATCATTGTGATGAGTAGTGATAAAGTTATTGGCGAATGAAAGGGAGGAGTGCTGAAAGGTAAAAATTGCTCTTGTCCATATGGGGAGAAACCCCTCAGAGGTGAAATGGTTAATATAAAGCCAAGAGAACCCCAGAAAGGGTAAAACATTTAAAATTATAAAGGGGGTGAGGGGCTACAGCCATAAAATGGTCAATAGAACAATGTGATGTCAGCAGATTGGGCCATGTGATCTTTCTTAGGAGGCTCCGTGTGTCCTGAAGAGGCGTGTTGTACATGTGACCAGGGGAGGTTTGTTTTACCTGTTATGTGTGCAAACAATAAAGAAGCCTTGACTGGAGAGTGCCCGAGTCTGCATCCTCTTTTGTTGTATTTCTAACAAGATAAGCCGCCTTTTATGTTTTTTGAAGTATTTCATGATTTCTGTGTGTCTTTTACTGACTTTTACTGACTTCACTATTGTAGGAGGCCAAACCTGCAGACATCTCTATTTTTTTTTTTTAGTGGACAGCAACAAAACATTGCTCTAGGATTGATAATTAGGAAGAAAGCCCTTCTAAATATATTGATGAACAAAGATCTGAGGCTTCTTTCACAGAGCTAGCTGTATGTCCACCAACTTTGAACTGCTTGCATGGATCTGCCAAGTGCTTAAAGGAAGCTGCAAGTGTTCGGCATGAGCAGTGGGGTGGCGCCCATCCTTCTTACAAGCCAGACATCACATGGAGCACAACAATTGCGCCACAATAATAATACCAT
Organism: Hyperolius riggenbachi; assembly: GCF_040937935.1. NCBI lineage: Eukaryota > Metazoa > Chordata > Amphibia > Anura > Hyperoliidae > Hyperolius > Hyperolius riggenbachi. Next base: position 210,631,696 of record NC_090657.1, on the reverse strand, counting down.
GCACCAATGAAAATGGTCCAGACAGTGGACCAATGGGGAGCCCCGGCGGGAGCTTCAAAGATGCTTTGCCAGGGCTAAGAGAGAATTACAGTGGTGGGTCTTGCATGGAGGGGCAGTGGGTGTTTGGCAGATGCAGGTAAATTGCTCGGGGGTGCCTGCCTCAGCTTCGGGGGCTTCAGGCTTATTAAAGGAGACCCCCAGATGCTGCAGGGAAGACGTACGTTATGCTGGGAATACACAGTTGGTTTCTGCCGTGCGTTTCTCCTCTCGATCGTTTTTGCCGCTCGATTCTGCAGTCGATTCTCCTCCGCTAATTTTTCTTATCTTTTTCCATTCACTTCTATCAGGAATTGAGCGGAAAACGATCAAATGGGAGATTGGACATGTCGGAAATTATCTATCGAACCATCTTATCACCTAAAAAACGAACTGTGTATTCCCAGCATTAACATGTTTAGACCTGCTTTTTGCAGATCAAATCTAAATCAAATCATCTAATCAAAATAAATGTCTTGCTTCCCGGCAGTAGGAAAACTGCAATTGGATAGGGTGTAAATAACTTGCTGGGCGATTAAGTCAAGTCAGCTCCTTACCACTGGGGAGTGGTGGAGGGGTGGCAGATTGGATTAGGCGATGCTCCCATTCAGAGCTGGATTAAGGCTAAATGGGGCCCTAAGCAAAGTAACTAATTTGGGCCCCCCATCATGTCGTAATAGAATCAGAAGATGCAGCTGCACAGCAACATGCCGCACACACTGGGGCAGCCTAACTACTGGTTGCTATGGGCAATAGCCCGCTTTCCTCTGTGGGTGCACAATGCAGGGAATAGCAGCGGCAAAATGCAGAGTGAGAGATGAATGGCTGGGACATTTGCACTCAGGGGCTGGGGCACCCCTGTGAAGAGGGCGGCAGATATCACAGCAGCAGCACTTTCCCCCTGCATCTCCAGCCTGGCAATAGCAGAAAGCTCTGGACACCGCCAAACCGGAAGCCGTTCCCCAGACAGAATTACATAACCACCCCCACCACTGAACAACTGATTTCCTACCAAACTAGTCAGCCACCATGCAGCCTCCATCCCAGTGAATACGATAGTCCAGCAGAGAAGGCAGCCGCAGCAGGGAGAATGACAGCACCAGATAACTCACATTCACCTATTGCGATCCAAGCAATAGAGGTCCCGTCATCTGGAGCCCATCTGTCTCCTCTAGAGTGCTGCCGCTCTGTTACTACTATTATTACTACTTCCTACTTCCTGTCTGATCTGAGAATCAGGAAGTTCAGAGGGAGCAGCTGCACTGTAGAAGAGACAGATGGGTTTCAGATGACAGGATCTCTATCGCTTGGATCATGGATAGGTGAGTGAGCGTTTGCCATCTGCTGCTATCATTCTTGCTGCAGCTGTGGTTCTCTGTGGGAAGGGAGGGAGGAGTGGGCAGCGGCAGAGCGCACAGTAGCACTAGGGGGACCTAGGAGGAGAGCCTGGCTCTGAAGACAATTAGCAGTGCACGGCATCATTTGACAAGACAAGACAAGACAAATAACATTTATATTGCGCTTTTCTCCCGACGGACTCAAAGTGCCAGAGCTGCAGCCACTAGGACGCGCCCTATAGGCAGTAGCAGTGTTAGAGAGACTTGCCTAAGGTCTCCTACTGAATAGGTGCTGGCTTACTGAACAGGCAGAGCCGAGATTCGAACCCTGGTCTCCTGTGTCAGAGGCAGAGCCCTTAAAGGGACTCCGAGCAGTGCCTGTGGGTATGCCTTTAACAGGGCCGGCGCCACCATAGAGGCAAAAGGGGCAATTGACTCAGGGCCCCAGAGCTTGTAGGGTCCCCCAGTGGCTACAAGAGGGAAAAAATTATTCAAATCGACCTTATAGTTTTTGAGAAAATCGATTTTAAAGTTTCAAAGGAAAAAAACACACATTTAAAAACCTGCCGACTTTAATGGTTAATAGCAAATACACCTTAAATGCTAGAAACTCTAAATTGGCAGGATATGTTAAGGAAATCATTGGGAATAAGAGGAAAAAACTATTTTTCAAAAAGACTTTATAGTTTTTGAGAAAATCAATTTTAAAGTTTAGAAGGAAAAAAGTATACTTTTAAATGCAGTAAATGTCACTTTTAGTAGCAAACCTAACGGTAGTGTAATTTTACATGCATCAAAAGAAAGAGCAATACATTTCCTGATGGGGTTTTCTGGGGGTCCATACGCAGCTGCAGCGCTTTGGCCAGGGATCGCTATACAGCCGCAATATGGCTGCATGAAGAACCCTGGCATTTTTTTCCTATTTTCCTATTTTTTTTTTTTTATGTTTAGAGTGTGGGAATTTTTTTGTAAAAAAATTATGTGGGGTCCCCCCTCCTGAAACTTTTTAACCCCTTGTCCCCAATGCAGGCTGAGGTAGCCAGAATGTGGAGCTCTGACCGATTGGGGCTTCACACCCTGACTATACCAGCTGCAAAAAAGGTCCCTTAATGCCGAATTTTGTTCCGGGGTATCTGTTGGGGGGGCCCCCCAGGTTTATTTTGCCCTGGGGCCCCATTGTTGCTTAAACCGGCACTGGCCTTTAAGCATACCCACAACTAATTAATTACATCCTCACACCTACCAGCATGATGTTTGTAATTATATCCCCCTGGGTTTCTTATATTTCATTGCATTGTGTTGAATGGAGCTGCTGACTTTGGAGAAAAGTCGTCCTGTGTAATACAATGTAACTATGGAAAGATGGATATCATTTTGAAGCTCTCTTTCTCCTCTTTCCAATAATAGATAAACTGCCACCCTACGCCTTTTAGTTTTCGCTATTTTCGTGATTGAAATTGCAGTGGCTGCGATTTCGATTGCGAAAATAGCGAAAATGAAAAGGCATAGGGTGGCAGTTTATCTATCATTGGAAAGAGAAGAAAGAGCTTTAAAATGATATGCATCTCCAGCCACCACTGACAGGATGGCAAGGGCTGTTTTATGTGCTGATGGGCCCCTTTGACTCTGAATGGGGCCCCAAGTGACTGCTTTTGTTGCCTGGTTGGTAATTCGGCCCTGCTCCCATTGCCTAGTTAAAGAACTCTCCGGCACTCATCACTGGTTAGTTTGGTAATAGGATATGGCCCATTGGGAGTGATTAACTTGAAGTTGGAGGACACAAGGGATGGTAGGAGGACACACGCAAATCTGCAGACCTGGGCTAGTTTTAATAAATAAATAAATAAAAACTAATATACAGAATATGTATTCATCCCTGCAGAAGCCTGAAGGCCGGCCCATACACACACCTGACTAAGGCGGCTGATAACGACTGCTTTAGCCGATAGTCATGTGTGTGTACAGCAGCAGCTGACCCCAAACCCACGAGCGATCTGCCTGACGGATCATTCCCCCCCTTACCACTCAATCGCCGATCACACTATCTGTGCCCCTCCCCCATGCACTGCAACAAAATGTCATCAGCTACATAGCTGGCATGCATCTCTCTCTTTCCCTCTTCCTCTCTTGCTTTCTCTCTCTCTCTCTCTCTCTCTCTCTCTCTATATATATATATATATATATACCCCTCCCCTTATGTATGTGGTCCTCCGTCTTCCATGTCCCTGTCACAGTGTCATAGTTTAAAGTGCCTTATCAGTGTCACTGCTGCAGCTGGAGAGAAGCAAGCAGAGTCGCAGATGGATCAGCTGCTCGTTGCGTGACATAACAGCTCCTAGTCAATCTGGTAGACCTTTCTGCTGGGAAAGACACTTGGACACTTGGTCACTGGCCTAATACGTAAGTACCCCTTTTAGCATTCTCCTGTTTAAAGTGCACACATGTCTAAGCTACAGGAGAATGTATTTTAATATGTTTGGCCTCAAGTAACTGAGAATTTTCAGGATGGTGATATATTGATACAATAACCTAGGAGGCCTCTCCTTTTCAATCACAAATGGACAAGCTACCACTCATTTATGCACAATACTATACTCCTATATAAGTCATGCTAGAGAACCAAATATTTAACATCTTTAGCTGAAAATCATTTTATGGGGTGTATCTCTGCTTCTTCTAGCAGTAGAACAAACCCCCCCAATCACTGCCTATACCCCTAATCTCTGGAGAAAACTCCACTCTACAGTGCTGCCCATAATTATTCATACCACTGGCAAATTTTGACTTATAGCTACTTTTATTCAACCAGCAAGTCATTTTTTGATGGGAAATTACATAGGTGTCTCCCAAAAGATAATAAGATGATGTACAAGAGGCATTATTGTGGGGGAAAAAAACAAAAAAAAACATTGCTCAGCTTTTATTTACATTTTAACAAAAATTGTCCAGTCCACAATTATTCATACCCTTCACAAACTGTCACAGTCTGTGGGAAAATCCAAAGTTCTATGCCATTCCAAATAGTCCAAGCTGTTCTTAAGCATCATAATTACCCTGATTAAAACAGCTGTTCCCAATTAATCAATTAAACGGGTGAAAAACAGCAGCTCTCTGCACTTGGTTTGTGAACAGTCATGGCTGAGACAAAGAAGCTCAGTGAGGACCTGCGGCTGCACATTGTGGCTGCTCGCAAGTCAAGAAAGGGCTACAAGGCCATTTCTAAATGTTTTCAAGTTCCAGTGGCTACAGTGCAAAGTATTATTAAAAAATACAAGATGTTCTTCACTGTGGAAAATCTCAGAGGACGTGGTCGGAAACCAAAAGTGACACCTGTGCTGGCCAGGAGGATAGTGAGAGAGGTGAAAAAGAATCCAAGGATCACCACCAAGGCCATCCTGGTAAATCTAGGCTCTGCTGGTGGCAATGTCTCAAGGCAGACAATCCATCGGACACTGCACACTGCTGGGTTTCATGGATGCAGACCAAGGAGGACGCCACTTCTCCAGATAAGACACAAAAAAGCTTGCTTGGCCCTTGCAAATGCTCATCTGGACAAAGAAGAAGACTTCTGGTCTTCTGTGAAACAAAAATTGAATTGTTTGGTCACAATGATGTTTCCTTCATTTGGCGAAAGGAGAAGCCTTCAACCCAAAGAACATCATCCCCACTGACAAACATGGTGGTAGGAAGTGGAACCTAATGCTTTGGGATTGTTTTTTTAGCCAATGGACCAGGAAACCTAATCAATCACAGTAAATGACACCATGAAAAAAAAGTAATAAATGAGGATTCTACACGACAACATCAGGCAGTCTGCATGGAAACTTGGCCTTGCGCACCAGTGGACATTTCAGCATGACAATGACCCAAAACACACAGCAAAAGTAGTGAAGAAATGGTTAGCAGACAACAACATTAACGTTTTGGAGTGGCCCGGCCATAGTCCAGACTTGAATCCAATTGAGAATCGGTGGAGGAAGCTAAAGATCAGGGTGATGGCAAGAAGACCCCCCCAGCCTGAAAGATTTGGAGCTCATTGCTAAAGATGAATGAGCAAAAATACCCGTAGAGACATGCAAAAAGCTGGTCTGCAATTATAGAAAGCGCTTGATTGCTCTAATAGTAGCTAATAAAGGTGTTTCTATTGATTATTGAGGAAGGTATGAATACTTTTGGACTGGATACTTTTTGCTGAAATGTAAATAAAAGCTGAGAAATGGTTCCCCCCCCCCCCCACACACACAATAATTCCTCTTGTACATCGTCTTATTTTCTTTTGGGAGAAACATCATTTCCCATCAAAAAATTACTATCTGGTTGAATAAAAGTAAATTTAAGTCAAAATTTGCCAGGGGTATGAATAATTATGGGCAGCACTGTATATATAAACTACAATCTAAACCATCTCACCTAGATAGATCTTACATAACCCTTGAGCACTTACAATTCACAGTTTGGTTTATCAACAATGTCTTCTTTAACAACCTATTAGTAAAAGGTAAACTGAACTCAATGTATGATTTTAACCACTTAAGCCTAACTGGACGAGATTTCTCGTCCAGTTAGGCTGCGCGCACTCCCGCAGGTCGCGCACGCTCCCGCGGGCCCCCCCGTGCGCGTTCCCGCTTCCTGCCGTTAGCCCAGCGAACAGTGAAAGGGATTATAGATCCCTTTCACTGATCGCATCCCCCCGGAGAAAAGCCGACAGCGTCTCTCCAGACGCTGCAGCTTTTCTGCGTGCCAAAAAGTTCAGAGTCTTCTTTCTTCTCCCTGGGAGCGAGCTCGATCGCTCCTAGGACCATTTGATTGTGGCCAACTTGTTGCCAAATAGTAAAACTACACCCACATACATTTCACAATAGAGATATACACTTTTTACATTCAAAATAAAACTGTTTACCTCCCACACCAAAAATTACCCACATACAATTTTTTAATAAAAAAAAAATTACAATAATAATAAAAAAACAAAAAACACATAATTAGTTACCTAAGGGTCTGAACTTTATAAATATGCATGTCAAAGGAGTATATTAATATATTTTTAAAAAATTATGGGCTTGTAAATAGTGATGGACACAAATTGAAAAATTGCACCTTTACTTCCAAATAAAATATCGGCGCCATACATTGTGATAGGGACATAATTTAAATGGTGTAATAAGCAGGACAAATTGGCAAATAAAGTACATGGGTTTTAATTATGGTAGCATGTATGAATTTTAAACTATAATGGCCAAAAGCTGAGAAATAATGATTTTTTTCCATTTCTTTCTTATTCTTCCTGTTAAAATGCATTTACAGTAAAGTGGCTCTTAGCAAAATGTATCACCTACAAAAAGCCTAATTGGTGGCTGAAAAAACAAGATATAGATCCATTTATTGTGATGAGTAGTGATAAAGTTATTGGCAAATGAATGGTAGGTGAAAGTTGCTCAGATGCAAAAACATTTCAACCCTGTGGGCTTAAGTGGTTAAGGTCCATCAACAAAGTTCTCCACTAGAAAACTTGAGGTCATGTAGGTCTAGCAGACCCGTGTACTAATGTCACAGGATTTACAAATTTCCATATTTGTCATCCTGAAGGACCCATTGAGAAAGAGGGTCATTTCAACCTTATACTTGAATCAACCACCTAAATTACAAAAGCGTGAAGTGGAGCTGAACTCTTGCACATAATAGAAGGAAAACATATAAAAATGCAACCTGTATGTATTTAGAGAATTTGAGACTTTCTGGCTGCCACTGTTAGGGCCTGAGCCCACTAATGCAGTTGAACGCAATTGTACGCAGTTGTGTCTTCTTTTCAGCGTCTGAAACATTGATATGTTTCTGAAAAGCGGACACAACTGTGCACAACTGCGTTAGTACACTCAGGCCCTTAAAGGCAATTGAGCATCAGGGGATTTTTTTTAAATTAATCTCCCAAGAAGGGAGGTTCTGAATAGTGATGGTCCGAAATGCCCGTTTCCGATTCCGCAGAAATTCAGATTTTTCTTATCTTCCTTTTTTTCTGATTTCAGATTTTTTTTCCGATTTTTTTTTTTAATTTGCCATTTTCTGATTTTCCATTTTCTGATTTTTGAGGAGTATTTTATTAATCAATTTTTGCGTCAGGGAGTGCAAAAAATGAAGAAAAAAATCAGAAGAAACAAAATGGGGAAAAAGGAAAATCAGTCTTGTGATTGGTCTAATATTAAAAATGTGCTGAAAAATTCTGCATTCTCTGATGTTTCTGATGGTCCAATGTTTCTGAGTTCGGTGATTGGGCTAAAATGACCGAATTGCAGTAAATCGGATTTTCGCTGAATTCCGTTTTCTGATTTCCATTTTCCGATTGGAAATGTGGAAATTTCAATTCTGCAGAATCCAAATGAGCATTCCTAGTTCTGAATGGAATGTGCCGTTGTGGGTGTGGGTGTTAGGGTTAGTGGTATTACTTACCTAAAAGGGGCAGCTCTCATGGCCCCTTTTCCATATGGAGTATGCCATATTCCCTATGGGAAGCCCACACAGTGCCATATTTTCAACATACCAGCAGTGTTGTGTGTGTGTACCCACCACAATGTATGCTGGGAGATGTAGTCCGTGGATGTGAGCACAGAGATGTACTCACATGGACTACATCTCCTGGCATACATTACAGCAGGCACTGCCAGAAGCCCCTTTTAGGTAAGTAATGCCACTCACTGCAAACCTCCCCCAATGGCACACTCCATTCAGAACCTCCCTCATGAGGTTCATTTAAAAAAAAATTCCATCTGGTGCTCAGTTTTAACACATGCATTATGCCGTTAGGCACTGCAAGCACTTAATTGGGAAACTGTAGTCTGTTGGTTTGAATCATACCTGATGCACTCTCAATGTCACATAAACTTACAATTGCAGTGCCTACTGTGTATGCCTCCGGTAAATCACACCGTCTGGAACACCCCACTGTGAACTCAGCCTTACACATGGGCTCCCCAAATATTGCATCATTTTTACCTAAACACCTCTCCGAGATATTTTGGGGGTTGGCAGGTTATTAATATGGTGTTAATGCCAAAAAGTACTTCCCTTCTGGAATAAATTAGCAAACATTATAATTATATCTTATGATTTTGCAGACCAATTTGCAAGGACCCCAAATTATTTATTTTAGGATACAAACTACGATGGCTAAAGCACAAATTGTTGCAACAGATTACTTCTTGAGCAAAATATCCATATAATATCACAATAGCAAAAGACTGGATTGCACTTTCAGCCAATCCTCAGAGAAGAAATGGCTTTACGAAAAGAAAAACTCTAGAATCTCAGATGCTACTGCAAATCTTAGAAAAGGCCGGCAGCCCTGGATGCACCAAAGGGAAAGAATGGGTTTGGATGTCACTACCTATCTTACATTTCATATCTGTAATTATAGTGTAATAATAATTGTAACACTCTGACCATCTACTAGGACAACAGCTTTTACACCACCACAATTGAGTCCATCCTGCTCTTCCATCATTGTCTGGTATGCACAAACAATTGCCAGAGAAAAGTATAAACTTCAGAGAGTAATTAACGCTGCAGAAAAGATCATTGGTATGCCCCTGCCTCCTCTTGATCTACTCCATTCTGCCAGAATGAAAAAGAGAGCCACCAGGATTTCAGAAGACCCCTCCCACCCAGGTTTCCATTTATATGACACCCCTCCCATCGGGCTGCTGCTTCAGAACCATCCCCTCCAGAACCACAAGGCGCAGGAACACCTTTTTCTCCAGGCAGTCCTCCTGCTGAATGCCTGAGCCCAACTACTCCAAAGACAGCACAGCTGTACAGACACCCACCCTGAACTTTGAGACCCTTCTGGGAAGTGCCTGGTCCCCTGTCTTAGTCCTGCTGCCCCTTTCACCTGTATCAATGTGCCCTCTTGCCTGTATCAACATATCTATGTACTCCTATTGACCACTCCGCCTACATCAGTACTTTAGTTTGTTTCTCCAATAATATGCATGCATGTCTGTCTCTTGTATCGCGCTCTCCTGCCACTGTCTTTGTGTACCACAACAAATTCTGGGTACATCAACATCGTACTCGGGGACTGAAGTGATTCTTGATTCTTCTTGACTAGGGATGGTCAGAAATGCCAATTTCCGATTCCGCGGTAAATTAACATTCCGCCATTGCCAATTACCGATTCTGCTTTCCGCTACCGATTTCCGCATTCCAATGCAGAATTTCCGCCGGAAATCGCGGAAAATCCACCTGACTTTAACATTGATTTTCTCAAAAACTATAACGTCTTTTTGAAAACTTTTTTTTGCATCTTGTTCAGAAGATTCTGTTTAATAAACCCTAAAAATTTGGTGTTTCTAGGACTTAGGGGGGATTTGCTATTAACTGCTAAAATCAGCTGAGTTTTACTGTAATCTAAAAATGCAGAAAATAGGCAGATGCAGATTTTCTGCATTTTACATTACAGTAAAAATCCGCCGACTTTAGCGGTTAATAGCAAAGGGTTTATTAAACTGAATCTTGTGAATAAGATGCAAAAACATTTTTTCAAAAAGACCTTATAGTTTTTGAGAAAATCGATGTTAAAGTCGGATGGAATTTCCGCGATTTCCGGCGGAAATCCGCTTACCGCACTTGCATTACCGATTTCCGCATTCCAATGCGGAAATGCAATTTCCGAATGGAATTTCGGAAATTGCATTTCCGCGGAATCCGAATGAGCATCCCTATTCTTGACAGTACCCCATTTTTTTTACAGTCGTTTGATTTCTTTTGTTACAACATTTGTGAGATCCAATTTTTGGATGGTTTGGCCTTCTATATGTGTATTTTTGTACATTTTCTTGTAGATGCGTCTTATAGTCTGAAAAATTCTGTAACTTTATTTGTAATTGTTTTTGGTGAAGGAAAAAAAAAACTAAACTCTTTGGTGATTATGCAGAGCTGTTCATGTACGGAATTTTGCAGAAAAATCTCATTTTATATTACAATTATAGCGTTTACAGACTATACTGTTAAGGTCCCGGTGAAGCTGAAAAGACTGCAACACATGATCTGTTATAAAGCAGTTAAAATAGACACACAGCTTGCCAGTCTTTCTTCTTTATTTGTCCTTCTTTCAGGACTCATGTACAGATCTATGTAAATATATGTATTTTATCTACTGAAATATGTATTTCATTGACTCATCTAATAAGAATCTAATTGACTCTTCCATCCTTTCCTGAAAATTTGGGAGCAGTGAGTGAGGAACAAGGTGAATGATTCCACCAAGACAAAGGAGATACCAGGGAAAATGGAGCATTACAATAATGGTCGACTACTGCTGGTAGTGATGCTCTCACGAGTACTTAAGCACTCGCATTTGTGATTTAAATTAGCTTAAATTAGCTCAGGTGTACGGCAGGGAGTGAAGGGGTTAATTTACCCATAAGTGCTTGTCCTCCTTGTGCTCCAACTAGCTTGCAGGCGCCCTATTGGATGCGTTGCAAGCCTCCCTGCTTGCACTTCCTCCTTCAAGACGGAAAGAGGAAGTGCACGGTGGTGAGGTTTGTGACGCATCCAATAGGACGTGTGCAAGCTAGTTGGAGTGCAGGGAGGATGCGCACACCTGAGCTAATTAAAGCTAATTTAAATCATGAATTTGAGTGCTTAAGCGCTCATTATTACTTGTGAGAGCATCACTGACTGCTGGATGCTTTAGAGAGACATTCCAGATGCTACTCACAAGCGTAAATGCACCAAGAGGAGCCTCACAGGGAAGAAGAATTGAGTTTAGTATGTGTAGGCGAACTCATTTCAGTTTAAAAATGGATTTTCATGAAAAAATTGTAATACAACTTAAACCTCCTTGCCGGTTATCCCGAGCTCAGCTCGGGGTAACCTGCGTAGGAGGATTTCTCAGGCCCCGCTGGGTCAATTTTCCCAATTTTTTTTCCTGCACGCAGCTAGCACTTTGCTAGCTGCGTGCAATTTCCGCTCGCCGCCGCTCGCCACCGATTCGCCGCTACCTGCCGCACCGCGCCGCCCCCCCTCCAGACACCTTGCGCAGCCTGGCCAATCAGTGCCAGGCAGCGCTGAGGGGTGGATCGGGATTCCCTCTGACATCCCGACGTCCATGACGTCGGTGACATCATCCCGCATGGTCGCCATGGCGACCGGGGAAGCCCAGCAGGAAATCCCATTCTGAACGGGATTTCCTGCTTACTCTGATCGCCGAAGGCGATCAGAGTGGATAGGGGGATGCCGCTTGTCAGCGGCTATCATGTAGCGAGCCCTGGGCTCGCTACATGATTTAGAAAAAAAAAATTAAAAAAATGTGTTGCGCTGCCCCCTTGCCGCCAGAATTGTAACGGCAAGGGGGTTAATTTTATAAGTTTATTTCTATTTATTTGAGGTATTGGCTCATGCCACATAGTTACATAAATTTCAGGAAATGTGATGTCCTATAACAAAATGGAGTTTTTTTCAGATTCAGCGCACCAAGAAACATAAAGATGTTGTGGAATGACCAAAACAGATCTCGAGCCCTGGGCTCGCTACATGATTTAGAAAAAAAAAATTAAAAAAAAATGTGTTGCGCTGCCCCCTTGCCGCCAGAATTGTAACGGCAAGGGGGTTAATTTTATAAGTTTATTTCTATTTATTTGAGGTATTGGCTCATGCCACATAGTTACATAAATTTCAGGAAATGTGATGTCCTATAACAAAATGGAGTTTTTTTCAGATTCAGCGCACCAAGAAACATAAAGATGTTGTGGAATGACCAAAACAGATCTCGGAAAAAAAAATGTTTTTGCCGACCTGGTGCAACTGAAAAGGTAATCAATTACAAAGTTGTTAGTTCCAGCATCTTATATGTATTCGTTTTCTTTTTTTTAATGGAAGTTAAAGTACACTGTAACGATCGGTGAGCACAGAGAGGATCTGATTACCGGTGATCTGCAGTATCACTGGGAATACAGATGTATACCAGATTATACGTGATCTGCAGTATCACCGATAATCAGATATACTAGCTAACCTCTGTTCACCTGAGTAGAGTGTAGTGTTTGGTGTAACAGTAACGTTTAGAGGACTAGGCCTCAGTGCAGCAAGGAGTACTGCACAGATTCCTTCCGCAGACCTGAGTTCTCCAAGATGGGAGGAGTCAGACTGACAGTAGGAAGGATGGTCTGAAAGTGACACTCAGGAGGAGGTGTCACTGACAGGACGGGGAACCGCCTCCAATAGTAAGGTCGGTTCTCGAGGTCGGACAAGCCAGGTAGTACACACACGGACAGATACAGTACAAGATCAGAAGACAAAGGCGGAGTCTAAATACAGGCGGGGTTCGGCAACGGGGTATCAGATATATAGAGGTACAGAATCAGGAGGCAGAAGCGGAGTCTAGGAACGAGCCGGGGTTCGGCAACAGAGTATCAGAAGTATCGAGGTACAAGATCAGAGTTCAGGGGGATAGTCAAGGCAGGTAAAGGTCATAACAGATAATCACAATCAAACTAGTACTTTAGCTATCAACAGAATCTAGCTAAGTGTAGGATTACAGCTCCAGCTGGTCCCGGCACACTTGCGGATCTGACTACGGATCTGGGTGCTCCCACGTATGTGATCGCAACGCCAGACAAAGAGCAAGTAAACAGCCAGCAGTATATATACACAAGGACCTTTCCAGGACCTCCCTAATTGCTGGACCAATGAGAGTTGTGGAAAATGTCAGCTGACCCTCCTGGTCAGCTGACTCACTTCTGGCTGTTATTTAAACTCAGCCTCTGTGCTCGCGCGCGTGTCACTCTGAATCTTGGTGGACTATCAGTCCCAGCCACACCAGTACTGTCTTGCAATATATCTTGTGAACTGCTTGCGGGGGCCGCCTCCAATGCGGATTCCGCCGTTCTCAATGCGGATTCCGCCTTTCCCAATGCGGATTCCGCCGCTCTGCCTAAGCGGCATGCGGTGGTTTTTCCGCGTTGTGACGCCCTGCTGGACGCGGAAACAGCCGCCTCACTATGAGAGACGGCGGCTTTTCCGCGTTTCCTCACATACACTAACTTTATTGTGGATTTATATTCTGCTTTGACAAAGAAAGTTCAACTGACAATTAAAATCCCAGTAAAAATCTTGTAATATCAAAATCTGCCACTAGAGGGCATCCAGACACTGTGATATAATATAATCCAAGCTACTACAAAATAAACTAAAGTTTCAAACAGAAAAGAGAACAGAGCCATAGCATTGATTCATTCAAGAGCCTGATAAGATTATCTGCAGACTCAATGCTGATGGGTACAGAAGGTGAATGAGAAGCAAATAATTCTATCTTGCATGCAAATGTAATGAAAATTGCCCGCAGAATAATCAGAAAGTGAATTTGATTGACCCAATTCTGACACACCCATTTTACATTTTAGGAAGTCTTTGGAAAGGCTGCATTGTTCTCTGCACAATAATGTTTGCTAGTGTCTGTCTTTTACCTCAGTAAACCTGTAATGTGTATTTAGGGATAGGCACCAGGTTAAGAAGGAACTCCGACTTCTCAGAAATTCTTAATATGCACTCCTGACCCTAGTCTGATAAGCTTTAAGGCCCATACACACGTTGGATTTCCGCGAACGATGTGTGTATGGGCCTTTACTTTAAAACTAAAAAAAAACACAAAAAAAAAACTTGCAGATAGCTTAAAGAGGAACTCCAGCCTAAACAAGAATACTGTCATTAAGTTACATTAGTTATGTTAATTAAAATAGATAGTTAATATAATCTCTTACCTACACTGTTTTAAAAGAACAGGCAAATGTTTGATTTCATGATGGCGGCCATCTTTTTGGTTGAAAGGAGGTGACAGGGAGCATGAGACAGTTCCAACTGTCCTGTGTCCTGAGCACCTCTCTCAGTTGCCAGGCAACGTGAATAACATAGGAAATCCCATCATGCTCTTTGGTTTATTCATGTCAAAGCGGATTATGTTTAAAAAGGAACCCAAGATGTGAAACCGATGGAGTCTGCCATATGTATTTCCTTTTAAACAATACCAGTTGCCTAGCAGTCCTGGGGGAGTAGGGTCTAAATCACACACTTCAAACAAGCATGCAGCTAATCTTGTCAGATTTGTCATAGACATCTGATCTGCATGCTTGTTCGGGGTCTATAGCCCCATCTACACCATACAATTTTTTGTCCGGTTCGATTCAATTTGATTCGATTAATCGATTTGATTCGATTCAATCCGACATGTCCGATCGGGATTCAATTCGATTCAATTTGCCATTGTTTTTCAATGGCAAATTGAATCGAATCGAATCAATTAATCAAATTGAATCAGACAAAAAATTGTATGGTGTAGATGGGGCTTAAGGCTTAAAGTAGCAACCTTGTCCTCAAGGCCCACCAACAGTGCATGTTCTTGTGGAAATCCACAGAGGTAGTTAAAGGGCAACTGAAGTGAGAAAAATATGGAGGCTGACATATTTATTTTCTTTTAAACAATACCAGTTACCTGGCAGCCCAGTTATTATTATTATTTAGTATTTATATAGCGCCAACATCTTCCACAGTGCTTTACAGAATATATATAGGCTAATCACTAAGTGTCCCTCAGAGGAGCTCACAATCTATTCCCTACCATAGTCCTATGTCTATATCGTGTAGTGCATGCATCATAGTCTAGGGCCAATTTTGGGGGAAGGCAATTAACTTATCTGTATGTTTTTGGGATGTGGGAGGAAACCGGAGTGCCTGGAGGAAACCCACACAGACACAGGGAGAACGCACAAACTCCTTGTAGATGTTGACCTGGCTGGGAATCAAACCGGGGACCCAGCACTGCAAGGCGAGCGCTAACCACTATGCCACTGTGCTGCCAAAGTTGATCTATTTGGCTGCAGCAGTGTCTGAATAAAGCCAGAAACAAGCATGCAGCTAATCTTTTCGATCTGACAATAATGTCAGGAACACCTGATGTGCATGTCCCCTCTCGCCAGCAACCTTTACTCACCTACCAGGCTCCAGTGATGAGCAGCATCTCCGCTCTCGCTGGCTTCCCCGCTGTACTGACGCTAAGTTCCGGGTCTATGGCTAAAAAAAGGAGGGTAAACTGTTAATTTGAAATTTAAATGAAGTGAGAGGGATATGAAGGCTGTCATATGTATTTCCTTTTAACCACCTCACCCTAACTGGACGAAAATTTTCGTCCAGTTAGGCTGCGCGCACTCCCACGCCCCCCCCCCCCCCCCGTGCACGCTCCTGCCGCCGGCCATCAATGAAAGGGATTATAGATCCCTTTCATTGATCGGAGCCCCCCCCGGAGAAAAGCCGACAGCGTCTCTTCAGACGCAGCGGCTTTTCTGAGCTCTGGTCTTCTTTCTTCTTCCTGGGAGCGAGATCGATCGCTCCCAGGACTTTTTGACTGTGGCCATCTTGTGGCCAAATATTAAAACTACACCCCAAACCACATTTTATTAACCAGTTCGGCCTATCTGGATGAGCTTCCTCGTCTAGATAGGCACTGCTGCTTCTGCCGCATGGTGCGCGCGATCGGGGGCGCTCCCGCGCGTGCACCCGCCGCTTGCCGCTAGTCCCCCGATCAGTGAATGGGAATATAATTCCCATTCACTGATCTAATTTCCCCGCAGAAAAAACGACGCTTTCTAGTGAGAGAGCGCGGTATTTCTGCCCCCCAGGAAACTTCTCCGTGAATTTTAGTTCCTGGATGCGAGATTGGTCGCATCCAGGACTTTTTTTACTGTGACCATCTTGTGGCCAAATAGTAAACTGCACCCACATATACTTTTAATAAAACAATTCTATTATTTTACATTTAAAATTAGGAGTTTCCCTCCCACACCAAAAATTACCCACATACATATTTTATTAAAAAAAAAAAATACAATAAAAAAAACAAAACATAAATAGTTACCCAAGGGTCTGAACTTTTTAAATATGCATGTCAAGAGAGTATGTTATTATATTATTTAAAATTATAAGCTTATAAATAGTGATGGACACAAATTGAAAAAATGCACCTTTATTTCTAAATGAAATATCGGCACAATAAATTGTGATAGGGACATTGTTTAAACGGTGTAATAACCGGGACAGATGGGCAAATAAAATACATGAGTTTTAATTACGGTAGCTTATATTAATTTCAAACTATAATGGCCAAAAACTGAGAAATAATGAATTTTTTAAATTTCTTTCTTAATCTTCCTGTTAAAATGGATTTAGAAAAAAATAATTCTTAGCAAAATTTAGCACCCAAAGAAAGCCTAATTAGTGGCGGAAAAAACAAGATCTAGATCAATTCATTGTGATAAGTAGCAATAAAGTTATAGGCGAATGAATGGGAGGTGAACGCTGCTCGGATGCATGAGATTTTCGGCACTGCGGTGCTGAATCCATTAAAGAAATACATTTTTACACATTTAAAATCCCCTGTTTACCTCCCACACCAAAAAATACCCACACACATGTTTTAATAAAAAATAAAATAAAAAATTGCAATAATAATAATAATAACAAAAAAAAACATAAATAGTTACCTAAGGGTCTGAACTTTTGAAATATTCATGTCGAAAGAGTATATCAATATGATTTATTAAATTATGGGCTTCTAAATAGTGATGGACGCAAATTGAAAAAAAATGCACCTTTATTTCCAAATTAAATATCGGCACCATACATTGCTATAGGGACATAATTTCAATGGTGTAATAAGTGGGAGACATTGGTAAATAAAGTACATAGGTAGCATGTATTAATTTCAAACTATAATGGCCAAAAGCTGAGCAATAATGATTTTTTTCCATTTCTTTCTTAATATTTCTGTTAAAATTAATTTAGAATAAATTAATTCTCAGCAAAATGCATCACCCACAGAAAGCCTAATTGGTTGCGGAAAAAACAAGATATAGATAGATTCATTGTGATGAGTAGTGATAAAGTTATTGGCAAATGAATGGGAGTTGAAAGTTGCTCAGATGTAAAAAAAATCTCAACCCTGTAGGCTGAAGTGGTTAAGCAATACCTGTTGCCTGGCTCTCCTGCTGATCCTTTGCCTCTAATACTTTTAGCCATAGACCCTGAACAAGCATAAGTAGTGATAAAGTAGTGATAAAGTTATTTGCGAATGATTGGGAAGTGAAAATTGCTCGGATGCGTAAGGTGAAAAATGACCGAAGGCTGAAGTGGTTAAACATGTCAATTTTCTGGCTTTTACACTTTCAGAATCAGTGACAAAGTAGAGGCATGAAGATCAAGTGTCTTGTTTACAAAGGCCTTTTTTCATTTGCAGCATATATAAATGTTCCAATAGAGTGCAGGTATCACCTTTTCTGCCTTTTCCATTTCTCAGTTACCTGATATTTATTGCTAGTGCTGAGCATATTGATACAGTTACAAAAAGTGAAATATGTTTTCCATCAAAGTAGGATGATTAGTACATAGCAAGGAAATGAGCAGCGCTACTTAAAAACAGACTAGTGCCTACCTGCAAAAGAGTGCAAGCCCCACTTGTGGGGTCGAATACACACCGAGCATACACATGACCCGTCTACCACTAGAGGAGGATGCTGGTTTCCATTAACAGCTTGCATGCAACCTATCAGAGCTGGGACAAGGTCCTCCAGCACCCAAGGCTGAGACACCAAAGTGCGCCCCTCCATCCCTGCCACCCCAGCCATCACACACTGATTGCTATTAGACTAACAGGCCCCCATGGGCCCACAACCTCCCCAACACCTTAATATCTAGTTATCTGGCTTGCAGTTACTGCCATGTATCCCCTTTTCTTATTTATTTCTGCTTCAAACACAATTAGGAATGACAGCTGAATGAATTCTGCGCCCCCTCCTACACTGCGCCCTGAGGCTGGAGCCTCTCCAGCCTATGCCTCGGCCCGGCCCTGCAACCTATTAAGTACTCGTCCCTCCCGCTGCGAAGAAGTCAATCCTCCATGGCAGGGGCCTAACACTAACTAAATCCTAACCTATGTATATGCAATCGAAAATTGAAAATTGAAAAGTGAAAATTGCGCAAAAGGTGGATCAGCGCAACACCAGGCCGCCTCCGAATGGCCTCCATCAGAGATGCGCTGAGCCCCCTCAGGAAGTTAGTGTTAGGCCCCTCCCATGGATGTTTTTAAGTAGCGCTGCTCATTTCCTTGCTATGTACTAATGTAATTCATTTTTGGTCAGCTGCTCCCACTTAACAGCCATGCTTTTGGTGTATATGCAGAGCTTCTGTTTGGGTTCAAGGTGCGTTTGTAGTTCCTGGGGGGGGGGGGCTCAGCGCATCTCTGATGGAGGCCATTCAGAGGCGGCCTGGTGTTGCGCTGATCCACCTTTTGCGCAATTTTCAAAGTAGGATGATTGTATGCCACTTCAACAATGATGAGCACAAAAGTTATTATTATTATTGTAAAAGAATAAACAGGTGAACATTTCTCCAACTTTTTTTTTCTTGTGGCATTTATCTCCTATATTTGTACTTTCAATACAAATCAGTGAAGCTTCTGTTCACTACTTTTTCATGTTTAACCCATTTAATCTTTAATACATTTAAGTACCGGTATAAAGTAAATGCAGAAAGAAGAAGTAAGAGCTGGCACAAATAGAAAAGAAATACCATAAAAGGGAAAGAAACAGTGATGTGGCAACATTTTTCCAAAGAACTTTCAACTTCACTTTTCAAAGTTTATTTCACTTTTGGAATTATTATTTCACATGCTTCTATCTAAATTTTATTAACCTTATTATCATTTGAATTTGACAATGTATGTATGAAGGTCAGACCGATAGCGCACAGAGTTAGCTAGCAGAGGAGCTCCACATAACAGGTGGCTATTGGATCACTTATCCCCGTTGGCCTCAATGAATGTCGATTGGGAAGGTTGCCTCTGATTGAGATAAGATTTATAGTGGTATAAAACCCTGACATAATATTCAATAAAAACATGATTTCCTAATTTTTAAATGCCATACGGTTATCATATTTGCTTTTATGCATAAGTATTATTATCCATTTAGAAATTACAAGTTCCCAAAGTACATTTTTTTTGCTTTGAGAGCTGCCGTTGCATTGTATTCGTAACTGGTTTTATTCATCTTGTATTGAAGGCAGATATGCTTTCTGAGTGTCTGGCTGTGTTCAGGAGAGTCTGCACAGTCAGAGAATATGTCATATCCCTCATATCCCTCACTTAATACAATTAAGTAAACACTGGATAACATTATCTCCAGTTCGGATGCATCCAGCTTTCTCTGCAATGAGCTTGTAAGTCCTGTGTTTAACTAATTAAATGCTGTTCTAGTAAAAAAAAAATGATGGTAGTATATAATATGCTGTAAGTAATCTTTTAGAGCAAAGAAGAAATGCTGGGTTTTATTCTGCTTTAATCTTTTGATTTAATAATTGTTTGATTTGAACAGTGTCATTGTTCTAGAAGTTCACCATAAACGTCCAGATGAGGGTGTGGTGTTGGTGGTGGGGGTGGCAACCACTGCAGGCCTTGGGTGGTGAAGAATACAAATCTGGCCCTGGTTATACATCATGTGAAAGAAAAATAAAGTTCCATTGTGAGTTACATGTGCGATACAATGCATGCAATGAAGCACACAGGCTGGAGGAAGCCCCAGTTATGTATAAAACGTTCCCCTCCTTTCGGCTCAGGTTTACGTTAAGGTGTGTGCAAACATCATCTAAAAAGTAACAGCTGTCTGCTTTCATCTGCCACACAAGGTATTCTTTCAGTGTAACTTAACTTGCATCTGCCAGGTTAACCTCTTCTCTCCCTGTTCGGCTTTTGACTTGACTGCAGAACGTTAGTAAGTGTTTTTTCAAAAGCATTAACATAAAGTCCCCCTCAATTCCTCCAACTCATAGGTAAGGAGAGTAATACTACTACAACAAAAGGACTGAAAACATTGTATAAAGTTATAAGCAAGAAGTTTTGAATCAGGATGATACCATTTATTGGCTAAATTAGAAGAAAAAACAGTAAGCTTTCGGCAATAAAGCCTTTGTCAGATATTACAAATGCTTGAATAAGAGAGCAGATATAATCAGAAGATACATTTGCTCTTATTTAAAGAGAGTCTGAAGCCAAATTAAAAATGGCTTTTAAGCTTATATTCAGCAGGGGCATGTTTGTCCCTGCTAAAACGCCGCTATCCCGCTGCATAACGAGGGGTCTTTACCCCCCAAATCCCCCCTGCAAAATCCACGACCAACTTGGTCGTGGATTTTGCTGCGCCTGAGTGCTTCCATGGGAGGCAGGGCTATGAGCTGCAGCCCTTCCTCACACACGTATGTCAGCGGCGGATCTCCGCCTCTCCCCCGCCCCTCTAAGCGAAGGAAGACTGAGAGGGGCGGGGGAGAGGCGGAGATCCGCCGCTGATAGACGCGTGTGAGGCAGGGCTGCAGCTCATAGCCCTGCCTCACACGGAAGCGCTCCCCGGAGGTAGCAGGGGGGATTTGGGGGGTAAAGACCCCTCGTTATACCGCGGGATAGCGGCGTTTTAGCAGGGGCAAACATGCCACTGCTGAATATAAGCTTAAAGGGATACTGTAGGGGGGTGAGGGGAAAATGAGTTGAACTTACCCGGGGCTTCTAACGGTCCCCCGCAGACATCCTGTGTTGGCGCAGCCGCTCACCGATGCTCCGGCCCCGCCTCCGGTTCACTTCTGGAATTTCAGACTTTAAAGTCTGAAAACCACTGCGCCTGCGTTGCCGTGTGCTCGATCCCGCTGATGTCATCAAGAGCGCAGAGCGCAGGCCCAGTATGGTCTGTGTCTGCGCAGTACACTCCTGGTGACATCAGCGGGAGCGAGGACACGGGCGTGCAGGCGCAGTGGTTTTCTGACTTTAAAGTCAGAAATTCCAGAAGTGAACTGGAGGCGGGGCCGGAGCATCGGTGAGTGGCTGCGCCAACACAGGATGTCTGCGGGGGACCATTAGAAGCCCCGGGTAAGTTCAGCTCATTTTCCCCCGACCCCCCTACAGTATCCCTTTAAAAGCCATTTTTAATTTGGCTTCAGACTCTTTTAAATAACTTCTTCTCCTGAGTTTTCACCTAGGTAATACCTTTTCATCTTCTTTTTAAAAATGTTCAGCACTACACAATTCAAAAAGGACAAACACGTGGAAAATTACTATCATTATTATTTTCTTGCTTGTTGGTGGCTTAAAAGGCATTTTATTGACATGGATGGTATAAAAAAAATTAAACTAGGAGAACTCTCAGGAGATAAAGTTAATTGCATATGGGCCTGTGTGTCTAAAATAAAATAAATAAATACATGTAAATAATCCAAATGAAATTTTTAAAACTGTGTCAAGCAACCCCACCTTCTTACTGCTCCAAACCTCTCTAAATAGTTAAGATTTAAGAGAATCAGCTAGTTCCAATGCTGTATTTCACTCATTAGAATGAATAAAGTACATACGTCGGTTCGCAGTGTGTTAGCTCATCTCAGCAGCTGGGTACAGCAGAACAAATCTGGAACATCTTTGGAATTATCCTTACCTTTGTGGTTGTGGGATGATTATTTTGGAAATGTTTAATTGAGTGTCAGTGTGGAAGTTTAGAAGTACTGTCCTTGTGGGGAAACCATTGTAGCCGTGTGACAAAGACGAGACCAGGAGCCAAATGTTGCAGTATCGTAGAATGAAAATAGCTCGATATTAAAAGGGTAATTATACTCACAAAGGTGGGGCTCAGAACCTACGATCACCATGTATCTCCTACAGGAAAAACACTGTCCCTGCTCAGTACTCCGGGTCTTGACAGAACCTGTGGTTGCTCTCCTGGGATCCTTACTGGCTGTGGAAAGGACACCTCCAAACGAGGTGTATGGGCAATATAGAAAGGTGGAAGCACCCAAAAATAAATATCTCTAAGAGTATACGTTATAAAGACATAAATAAATATATGCAGTATCTTAGCCTGCCCCCTTATGGCTCTGATTTCCTGCTATGTATTCTTGTAGCACGAAAACAGAGCCACGAGGGTGCGGTCTTGGGCTTGAAAATACATCACAGAAGACTGACTCAGGTATAATCATTATGGGGCAAAGCCAGAATGAATCCTCAGTTGGAGATTTGAACAGAGCTGATACCAAGAAGACTGAGCAGTGAAAAATGAAACAAAGAGTAGAGTAGGTGTTTACTGTCATGTTCCCATTGATATATATGGTAAAATATATGAGGGTGCTTCGTCTCTGGTTCTCTTTAAGGTGGCCACACACACCATACAATTAAGAGATCCAATTTTTCACCAATTCGATAATTATGATCGGTTGTCCCAAAACAATCCAGAGCTTTTCTTTGTCCAATCGGATTTCCTGTTTTTTTTTGTTTTTTTTTTGTTTTTTTTTTAGATTTTTGGAGCTTGGACATGTTGGAAATTTCAGACAACTTTATCAAGAATTGTATGGTGTGTGATGGATTGTCAATTACTTGATGTACAGTTGCCATCAATTGTTTCTGAACTTTCAATTATTTTATTCATGATTGATTGGAAAAATTGAACATGTGTGTGTGGTACATTGGTCAGATTTTTGAATTGTTACAATCAGTCAGAAAAATGGATTGTTATTCTTGAATTGAACAGATATTTAAAAAATGGTATGGTGTGTGGCCCCCTTTAATCAGGTCAACTAAGTGCTTTAGGGAATTCACTTTGCAGCGTGGATGCCAAAATTATTTTTGGCACCTGTCACTGCAAGCTGAATTCCCTAAGGTACCATTATTATTGTTATTCCTATTATTATTATTGTAAAGGATAAACTGGTGAACATTTCTCAAACTTTTTTTTCTTGTCCTATTGTTTGTACTTTCAATGCAAATCAGCGTGGCTTCTGTTCACTACTTTTTCATGTTTAATCCATTTAATCTTAAATACATTCAAGTATAAAGTAAATGCAGAAAGAAGAAGTAAGAGCTGGCACAAATAGAAAAAAAAACAGAAAAAAAGTGAAGAGAAAACTAAGTGGTGTGGCAACATTTTTGCAAAGAACTTTCAACTTCACTTTTCAAAGTTCTTTTCACATTTGGAATTATTATTTCCCATGCTTCTATCTAAACTTTATTAACCTTATTATCTTTTGAATTTGGCAATGTTTGTGTGTAGATCAGACCGATAGCACATGGAGTTGGCTAGCAGAGGAGCGCCACATAACAGGTGGCTTTTGGATCACTTATCCCCGTTTGCCTCAGGGAATGTCGGGTGGGAAGGTTGTCTCTGATTGAGATAAGCTTTAATCTATTGATTTAATAATCTTTTGATTTAATAAGTGACATTTTGCTAAGAATTCATCATAAACATCCAGATAAGGGCATGGTGGTGGTGGTGGGGGGGGCAGCCCCGGCAGGCCTTGGGTGCAGGGATGAGCAGAAACTATGCCAGTGTGAATGCATCGTAGTTCGCAACCATGCATTGTAATTTGTAGGTGAAGTTTCAAAACTATGCTTACGAATTTACGCGTAGCGAAGTACTGCTACACGTAGCTTACGCCCACTATGCGTAGTTAACATGTGTATTGTGTAGTGAACTACGAATGTGTTACTCGCGTCTAATTTTCCGTCTGCGATTGTATGCTTACAAATTTACGCATTGGAAAGGGGAATGTACGCACAGAAGAGTTCCAGGTATAAGCATTTACAGAGGAATTAATGTGTAAAATTTTCTGCATACGGGCGTAAGCATCAGCATACACTACGCTTCACACTATGTGTAATTGCATATTTTAACGTATTTTGCGTATTCTACAAAATGCATACGAAGCAAATATTTTATTTCGAAGCCGTAGTTTGGCGAAGCGTAACCAGCGTAGCGAAGTTGGCTGACTACGACCATCCCTGCTTGGGTGGTGAAAAATACAAATCTGGCCCTGGTCATACATCATGTGAAAGAAAAAAGAAGTTCCATTGTGTGTTACATGTGTGATGAGATGCATGCAATGAAGCACACAGTACATGAAAAGTATGCTTCCCCGTAATTTTATAAGTGCACGTAGTCCAGTAATGCACTATATGCATCACGTTATTCTGATTCATTGTGCCACACAGCACTGCTAATGCGCCAATGCAAATGCAACACTACAATATTCAGTTTAAGTATATTGTCCAATTCAATGTGTTTGTGTAAAAGAAGTCTTAAACCTGGGACCCACTAGCAGCCCTTTTCAAAGCACTTGTAATTTGAAAAGCTAAGTTGCTAATGTAGTCTTGGTCCTTAAAGTGTACATGAGACAAAAGGAGAGAAACATTTTATATATACCTGGGGCTTCCTCCAACACCCTCGCCGCCATCCTCCGCCTCATGGATCATCCCATAAAAGCTCCATTATATTTATGCTTACAAGTGTTTTATTTTACTTTAGTATATCAAATTTGTTATTGCTTTTGATTCCGTTTCTCACTAAAAAGAATTCGCATGACATAGGCTTGAACCCTAAAACATCCTAAAATCAATTTTACTACCTATCAAATTTAAAATGTTACCACATATGTCGCATGGAATAGCTAGCTGAGCATTTAGCAGACCATTAAAGGGGAACTTCAGCCTAAACAAACATACTGTTATTAAGTTACGTTAGTTATGTTAATTAGAATAGATAGGTAATATAATCTTTTACCCACCCTGTTTTAAAAGAACAGGCAAATGTTTGTGATTCATGGGGGCTGCCATCTTTGTCATGGGGGCAGCCATCTTTTTGGTTGAAAGGATGTGACAGGGAGCATAAGACACAGTTCCAACTGTCCTGTGTCCTGATAACCCCTCCCAGCTGCACACACTAAGCTTGAAATGTCAAATCCAAAATGTAAAAAAGAAAAAAAAAATTGCACCAAAACAGCAGAACGAGAACAACAACATCAGAAATCCCATCATGCTTTGCACAGCATAAGGGCAGAGCTGCCCGGGCAGTTTTCTTCTGTGCAGCTAAAAATAAGGCTTGTATAAGAGAAACAAAGTTCTGATGCTGCAAAACTGTTAAAGAAACACCAGTCCTTTTCAGTGCTGCTGAGTCGATTTTTAGTCTGGAGGTTCACTTTGACCCCAAAAGGTGCATGTGGCTTTCTACAGCCCAATTTTCTCCACAAAGTATTTTACCCCTACATACTTTCATTGAAGAGTCCCAGAAAATATTAAACATCAGAAAAGGGCCACAAATGTCACCATTATGAAAAAAAGAAGATCCAGGGCTATTCAAATAGGTTGAAGTTTTCCTGCAATTTCCCCAAGTTTGATCAAAATTTTGAAAATTACTTTTTTTGAATAAAGGATTGAGTTTCTCCCAACCTATTTTTTAGGTGACATACAGTGTAAGTCCAAGCTTAAAGACACATCAAAATGTATTCTACAACTCATTTTGATTAAAATGAGGTTGCATTTACCTAATTCGATAAGAACATGAAAGTACAGCAATTAGTTATTCTTAAATGGAACCTTAACTGATGGAGAAAAAAAGCTCAGTTTCAAGTTATTACCATGGTGATAAGGCATGTAGTATTCAGGAAACATTTTACCTCAGGCAAACCTAAAGTTGACTCTTCTGTCTTTAAGTTAACTCTTCAATCCTTAAAATAACTCCAGAGTTAAAGACAGGCTGTTAATTAACTGCATGTGAAAATAACTACAGAGGAGGTAAATTAACTACAGGGGAGTTAAATTAACTACAGAGGAGGTAACTTAAGGAATGAAGAGATAAGATAACTCTCTCACTGTGTGGAGGTAAGTTTACTCTTGCCTTATTATCTCCAGCATGATCTTAGTGAATTGAGGCCATTGGCCATTGGCCTCAATTCACTAAGATCATGCTGAAGATAATAAGGCAAGAGACAACTTACCTCCACACAGTGAGAGAGTTATCTTATCTCTTCATTTCTTAAGTTACCTCCTCTGTAGTTAATTTAACTCCTCTGTAGTTAATTTAACTCCTCTGTAGTTAAGGTACCTCCTCTGTAGTTATTTTCACACGCAGTTAATTAACAACCTGTCTTTAACTCTGGAGTTATTTTAAGGATTGAAGAGTTAACTTTAGGTTTGCCTGAGGTAAAATGTTTCCTGAGTACTACATGCCTTATCACCATGGTGATAACTAGAGAAACGTTATTAAAGACAGGAGAGAAGCTTAGTGAATTGAGGCCATTATATTGCACTGCAGTGCACCACTGTGAATGTAGCCTTAGTGGAGAATGATTATTGTTACTGACTGTAACAAGACAAAAAGACAAATAACATTTATATCGCGCTTTTCTCCTGGCGGACTCAAAGCGCCAAAGCGTAACAGTGCTCATTCAAAAAAAAAGAGAAAAAATAAAACAGGCTCACTTTGGCCCAGAGAACACATGCTCCCTTGCACCAATCAGTGTTACTTTTGAGCCACCAAGAGCATGGGGGATCCATGGGAGTGTGTGCACACACACAGCAGGATCATTCACAACAGGCAAACAACTGCAGGAATGTGAGCTAAATGCATTTACAGAAACACAAACAAACACAAAAAAAAATTGCTCAATTGTGAGTGACCAATGGCAGTACATAGCATGTGCAGCTCAAAAATAGCTGCAAGGAACAATACCAAACTATGGCCTCAATTCACTAAGCTTAACTCCTGTCTTTAATAACTCTTCTGAGATGTTTTACAGTTATCACAATTATATCACCATGGTGATAACTGTAAAACAGCTCAGAAGAGTTATTAAAGACAGGAGTTAAGGTTAGTGAATTGAGGCCCACTGTTCTAAAATGACAATGTACAAATAACGTGAGGCAGTGTGTAGTCCAGAGGAGACCAAAGACTTCCTACAGATACAGGTAATATACAGAGAGAGACCAGGAGACCCTTGTGGTGTATTATATTATTGTCAAGTTCTGGATAAATACAGTACAAAGTGATGAGGTACCCACAAAGGTGGGTTGCAAGACCAGCAACCACAGTATAAAAACAAGTGAGAAAATCCTGTCCCCACTCAGGCTCTTTGTTTACAAATGTATGGGTCGCACTCCAAAAAACAATTGTTTGGTGCACAAAACAAACAACAAAACAAACAATTGGCAGCAACCTCTAATAGCTAGGGGGCTGTAAACAATATCACTGGGAGGGAGAAGGCGCCCCAAAAAATAACCATGGATGTAATAAATATAAAATGGCTTACCTCTAAGAAGAAGGGGCAACACCAATATAGGAAAGAGATTTTAATAATCAGACACAAAAAAGATAACGCGTTTCAGCTTCCTCAGATCAAATAAAGCAGTGTCCGGGTAGCCAAGGTGCAGAGCTTGGAGTGCCCCCCAATTATTTTTTTTTAGGCGCTCCAAGCTCTGCACCTTGGCCACCCAGACTCCCAATGATAATGTACAAATAATGTCTAGCTGTGTAAACATTTTCCTACTTTTCATGTTAAATATCAGAGGCAAAAGCTGTAATTTATTGAGGGCAGATTAGTTTTTTTTTGCATATCAGACTACAGAGTATTTTTCTCTGAAAGCGGAAAAAAGTATGAAAAGCTGTGGTGTCACAGACAATTACAAAAACAACAAAAATCTATTAACCCTTCGCACACTCACATGCAAATGTTCAAACAATTGCATTCACAGATTCACTCATCCAGGCACAACTGTTATCCCTACAGCTAAATTAAAAGCCAGGGTTTTAGTTCACAGAAGAATGCAATCTTATGCTTAATCACCTATACTGCGCAGAAGTACCCAGGTAAACATAGGTGTCCTAACTCTGGCCCTGTAACATGCATAGTGCAGACATGCAAACACATTCATTGCATCAAACCTATCTATGGATTAGGAGCACACATCCTAACTTCCTCTCCTGGGAAAGACAGTGCATCTTACCAATCGCACAAGGGAGCTAATGTTATGTGTCCATGTGCACAATGCGCATACACCAGCATAAGCTGTCTGCATGCTGACAAACATACAGGGGAAGGGGGGAGTGCACCGAATTGGACCCTAGCCACAGGGGTCAATGATAAGAATAAACATACATATATCCAGGCACATCGCCTCTAGTTAGGACTGTGATGAAACGCGGAAAAGCCGCTGTCTCTCAAGGCGAGGCGGCTGTTTCCGCGTCCAGCATGGCGTCACAACGCGGAAAAAACGCCGCATGCCGCTTAGGCAGAGCGGCGGAATCCGCATTGGAGGCGGCTCCCGCACTCAGTTCACTGGATACATTGCAAGACAGTACTGGTGTGGCTGGGACTGATTGTCCACCAAGATTCAGACTTACACGCGCGCGAGCACAGAGGCAGAGTTTAAATAGCTGTTAGAAGGGAGTCGGCTGACCAGCTGGGTCAGCTGACAAATTCCACTGCTCCCATTGGACCAGCAATTAGGGAGGTCCTGGAAAGGTCCTAGAGTATATATACTGCTGGTTGTTCACTTGCTCTTTGTCTGGCGTGCGATCACACATGTGGGAGCACCCAGATCCGTAGTCAGATCCGCAAGTGTGCCGGGACCAGCTGGAGCTGTAATCCTACACTTAGCTAGATTCTGTTGATAGCTAAAGTACTAGTTTGATTGTGATTATCTGTTATGACTTTTGCCTGCCTCGACTACCCTTCTGAACTCTGATCTTGTACCTCGTTATTTCTGATACTCTGTTGCCGAACCCCGGCTCGCTCCTAGACTCTGTTTCTGCCTCCTGATTTTGTACCCCGATATTTCTGATACCCCGTTGCCGAACCCTGCCTGTACTTTGACCCTGCCTTTGTCTGCTGATCTTGTACTTTATCTGTCTGTGTGTTTACGACCTGGCTTGTCCGACCTCGAGAACCGACCTTACCGTTAGAGGCGGTTCCTCGCTCTGTTAGCGATCCTTCCTCCTGAGGGTCACTTTCAGATATACCTTCCTACTGTCAGTCTGACTCCTCCCGTCTTGGAGAGCTCAAGTCTGCGGAAGGAATCTGTGCAGTACTCCTTGCTGCATTGAGGCCTTGTCCTCTAAGTGTTACAGTTACACCAAACACTACACTCTACTCAGGTGAACAGAGGTTAGTTTGTATATCGGATTATCGGTGAGACTGCAGATCACTTATAATCTGGTATATATATCTGTATTTCCGGTGATACTGCAGATCACCGGTAATCAGATACTCTCTGCGCCCACCGATCGTTACAGAACGCCAGACCAAATACAAAATGGACGCAAACACTGATTGTCTGGGTGTACTTGCCACTTCGGTGGACAACATCAATCAAGTACTGGGCGCCCACATGACTCTTATTGATGCCCTATCAGGGTCTGTACAAATCCTCCAGACATCAGTGGATCATGTGCGATCCTCTCCTAGCTCTGACATACGTATGCCTGTACCTGAAAGCTTTTCCGGCCACAGATCTGACTTCCGGAATTTTAGGAGTAGAGTATTGTCCTATTTTGAGTTGAGACCCCAATCTTCGGGTACTGAGACCCAGAGGGTCACGTTTATAAAGACTTTGTTGTCCGGCGACTCCCAGTCTTGGGCATATAGCCTGCCCGCCGGAGACAAAGCTCTTACCTCTGTAGAGGATTTCTTTAAAGCTATGGCAGTAATTTACGACGATTCGGACCTTGCTTCGACTTCTGAGCGGAAGCTCAAGCTTTTGCGTCAAGGCGAAGGTCCGGTCGAAGATTACGCGGCCGAGTTTAGGAGGTGGTCAGTTACGGCCAGGTGGGACACTTATGCCCTATTAGATCGTTTCTTGTCAGGGCTGTCCGATGAGGTCTCTGATTTGATGTTAAGCCAGCCCGAGCCCAGAACAGTCGATGAGGCCATCTCAGCGGCCATCCGAATCGACCGCAGGCTGCGCTACCAAAAACAGACCAGGGGTAGTTCCCGTGTCAGAGGGGTATCTTACACTACGGTCCCAGTGACTCCACCTCCTACTATTGCACCTTCTCCCGTCTTGCCTCCATCCGAGCCAATACAGATTGCTCGGTCAAAATTGACCCAGGTAGAGCGAAGACGGAGAATGACCGAACAGCTGTGTCTGTACTGTGCTGAAGGGGGGCATATAGTACAAAACTGCCCTAACAAGCCGGGAAGATGCTACCGTTTAGGAGTGGTAGGGGGTAGCACCCTAGGTGCCCGGCTCATACCCTTAAACGAAAAACGTTTTCTCCTTCCCTGTATGATTACATGGGGGGACAAATCTGAAGCCACAGAAGCCTTTGTTGATTCAGGCTCCGCGGCTAACTTTATGAGTTCAGAGTTTGCAGAAAAGTTGGGCATTCCGCTCACCTCAGTAAAACCACCTATCCAGGTTACTGCTGTGGACGACTCCCCGCTGCAAAGGGACCGTCCGCTGTCTCAGACACCAGAGGTGGAAGTCACTATTGGGGTTCTGCATAATGAAAGTCTAAGTTTCTTTGTATTACACATGACCACCTCCACAATTGTTTTAGGAATGCCCTGGCTGCAGCTCCATTCGCCACAGATTAATTGGGCTACAGGACAATTAACTAGTTGGTCAGACTTCTGTTCCCAACAGTGTCTAGGGAAGGTGACTTTAGGTCAGACCAAGTTGCATGTGGAGGGGGTTCCCGAGCAATACTCCGAGTTCTCGGATGTATTCTGTCCCAAGGCTGCTGACAAGTTACCTCCTCATCGCCCTTTCGATTGCCCCATCGATCTCCGTGCCGGTTGTATGCCCCCTAGGGGTCACTTGTATAATTTGTCTGGACCAGAGAAAATAGCGATGCAGGAGTACATTCGTGACAATTTAGCCAAAGGGTTCATTCGCCCCTCCCGGTCGCCTGCAGGGGCCGGTTTCTTTTTTGTTAAGAAAAAAGACGGAGGGCTGCGACCATGCATCGACTACCGTGGCCTGAATAAAATCACAGTGAAGAATCGTTATCCATTACCATTGATAGACGATTTATTTACGCAAGTCACGAACGCTAAGATCTTTTCAAAATTAGATCTGAGGGGTGCATACAACCTGGTCCGCATTAGAAAGGGTGATGAATGGAAGACGGCCTTCAACACTCCCGACGGGCATTACGAGTACTTAGTGATGCCCTTCGGGTTGTGCAATGCGCCGGCCGTCTTTCAAGAATTAATCAACGAGGTATTCAGGGAGGTGTTGGGTAGATTTGTACTAGTATACCTTGACGATATACTAATCTATTCCAACAACCTCCCCGAGCACAGGGTCCACGTTAAATTCGTGTTGGACAAATTGAGGCAAAATATGCTGTATGCCAAGGTGGAGAAATGTATTTTCGAGGTGACCACTGTCACATTTTTAGGGTATGTGATCTCCACCTCAGGCCTGTCAATGGATCCTGCCAAGGTCACAGCTGTCCTGGAATGGCCACAGCCAGTGGGGTTGAAGCCCCTGCAAAGATTTTTAGGTTTTGCGAATTACTATAGGAGGTTCATAAAGGGATACTCCACGATAATTGCCCCTCTTACCAGTCTCACAAAAAAGGGGGCAGATACCAACCACTGGTCTCCTGAGGCTGTGGCAGCTTTTTCTCACTTGAAAAAATTGTTTTGCTCTGCACCCATATTGAGACACGTAGACACCTCTTACCCATTCATTGTGGAGGTTGATGCCTCAGAAGTTGGAGTAGGGGCTGTGCTGTCTCAACGCTCTGGGCTGCAGGGGAGGTTGCACCCGTGTGCCTATTTCTCTCGGAGGTTTTCACCGGCAGAGAAAAACTACGACATAGGCAACCGGGAACTTCTGGCCATTAAATTGGCATTTGAAGAATGGCGCCACTGGTTAGAAGGGGCAGAACACACGATCACGGTATATACTGATCACAAGAATCTGGAATACATCGAGGGGGCTAAGAGACTAAGTCCCCGACACTAAGTTACCTGGGTACTTCTGCGCAGTATAGGTGATTAAGCATAAGATTGCATTCTTCTGTGAACTAAAACCCTGGCTTTTAATTTAGCTGTAGGGATAACAGTTGTGCCTGGATGAGTGAATCTGTGAATGCAATTGTTTGAACATTTGCATGTGAGTGTGCGAAGGGTTAATAGATTTTTGCTGTTTTCTAGCCACACCCCCTTCAGCACCTCCCTTTCCCTAATAATTTATTTAATGTCCTAACTAGAGGCGATGTGCCTGGATATATGTATGTTTATTCTTATCATTGACCCCTGTGGCTAGGGTCCAATTCGGTGCACTCCCCCCTTCCCCTGTATGTTTGCCAGCATGCAGACAGCTTATGCTGGTGTATGCGCATTGTGCACATGGACACATAACATTAGCTCCCTTGTGCGATTGGTAAGATGCACTGTCTTTCCCAGGAGAGGAAGTTAGGATGTGTGCTCCTAATCCATTGATAGGTTTGATGCAATGAATGTGTTTGCATGTCTGCACTATGCATGTTACAGGGCCAGAGTTAGGACACCTATGTTTACCTGGGTACTTCTGCGCAGTATAGGTGATTAAGCATAAGATTGCATTCTTCTGTGAACTAAAACCCTGGCTTTTAATTTAGCTGTAGGGATAACAGTTGTGCCTGGATGAGTGAATCTGTGAATGCAATTGTTTGAACATTTGCATGTGAGTGTGCGAAGGGTTAATAGATTTTTGCTGTTTTCTAGCCACACCCCCTTCAGCACCTCCCTTTCCCTAATAATTTATTTAATGTCCTAACTAGAGGCGATGTGCCTGGATATATGTATGTTTATTCTTATCATTGACCCCTGTGGCTAGGGTCCAATTCGGTGCACTCCCCCCTTCCCCTGTATGTTTGTCAGCATG
The DNA here is from genome assembly GCF_040937935.1 of Hyperolius riggenbachi. Lineage (NCBI taxonomy): Eukaryota > Metazoa > Chordata > Amphibia > Anura > Hyperoliidae > Hyperolius > Hyperolius riggenbachi. The sequence continues at coordinate 210,598,612 of NC_090657.1, read as the reverse complement.
CAGACAGCTTATGCTGGTGTATGCGCATTGTGCACATGGACACATAACATTAGCTCCCTTGTGCGATTGGTAAGATGCACTGTCTTTCCCAGGAGAGGAAGTTAGGATGTGTGCTCCTAATCCATTGATAGGTTTGATGCAATGAATGTGTTTGCATGTCTGCACTATGCATGTTACAGGGCCAGAGTTAGGACACCTATGTTTACCTGGGTACTTCTGCGCAGTATAGGTGATTAAGCATAAGATTGCATTCTTCTGTGAACTAAAACCCTGGCTTTTAATTTAGCTGTAGGGATAACAGTTGTGCCTGGATGAGTGAATCTGTGAATGCAATTGTTTGAACATTTGCATGTGAGTGTGCGAAGGGTTAATAGATTTTTGCTGTTTTCTAGCCACACCCCCTTCAGCACTAGTGTTGGGCGAACAGTGTTCGCCACTGTTCGGGTTCTGCAGAACATCACCCTGTTCGGGTGATGTTCGAGTTCGGCCGAACACCTGACGGTGCTCGGCCAAACCGTTCGGCCATATGGCCGAACTAAGAGCGCATGGCCGAACGTTCCCCGAACGTTCGGCTAGCGCTGTGATTGGCCGAACGGGTCACGTGGTTCGGACCCGAACGCGCTCTGATTGGCCGAACTGTCACGTGGTTCGGGTAAATAAATACCCGAACCACGTCATATCTCCGCCATTTGTCTGTGGGTTTAGCTTTGGGTAGGCAGGCAGGGTAGTTCGCGCTCCAGCCACGCTAGCCAGGGTCCCCCCCAGTCATTGTGTGTCGCTGCTGGGAACAGTAGTACACCGCTCGTTCAGCCACACTATATAGCATTCTGTGTACTGTTCTGTGTCTGCTGGGAACAGTAGTACACCGCTCGTTCAGCCACACTATATAGCATTCTGTGTACTGTTCTGTGTCTGCTGGGAACAGTAGTACACCGCTCGTTCAGCCACACTATATAGCATTCTGTGTACTGTTCTGTGTCTGCTGGGAACAGTAGTACACCGCTCGTTCAGCCACACTATATAGCATTCTGTGTACTGTTCTGTGTCTGCTGGGAACAGTAGTACACCGCTCGTTCAGCCACACTATATAGCATTCTGTGTACTGTTCTGTGTCTGCTGGGAACAGTAGTACACCGCTCGTTCAGCCACACTATATAGCATTCTGTGTACTGTTCTGTGTCTGCTGGGAACAGTAGTACACCGCTCGTTCAGCCACACTATATAGCATTCTGTGTACTGTTCTGTGTCTGCTGGGAACAGTGGTACACCGCTCGTTCAGCCACACTATATAGCATTCTGTGTACTGTTCTGTGTCTGCTGGGAACAGTGGTACACCGCTCGTTCAGCCACACTATATAGCATTCTGTGTACTGTTCTGTGTCTGCTGGGAACAGTAGTACACCGCTCGTTCAGCCAGACTATATACCATTGTTTACTGACACTATATAGCAGACTATATAGCATTGTGTGTACACCGCTCAGCCAGACTATATACCATTGTTTACTGACACTCTGTGTACACCGCTCAGCCAGACTATATACCATTGTTTACTGCCACTCTGATTCTGCTGGGAACAGTAGTACACCGCTCGTTCAGCCACACTATATAGCATTCTGTGTACTGTTCTGTGTCTGCTGGGAACAGTAGTACACCGCTCGTTCAGCCACACTATATAGCATTCTGTGTACTGTTCTGTGTCTGCTGGGAACAGTAGTACACCGCTCGTTCAGCCACACTATATAGCATTCTGTGTACTGTTCTGTGTCTGCTGGGAACAGTAATACACCGCTCGTTCAGCCACACTATATAGCATTCTGTGTACTGTTCTGTGTCTGCTGGGAACAGTGGTACACCGCTCGTTCAGCCACACTATATAGCATTCTGTGTACTGTTCTGTGTCTGCTGGGAACAGTAGTACACCGCTCGTTCAGCCACACTATATAGCATTCTGTGTACTGTTCTGTGTCTGCTGGGAATAGTGGTACACCGCTCGTTCAGCCACACTATATAGCATTCTGTGTACTGTTCTGTGTCTGCTGGGAACAGTAGTACACCGCTCGTTCAGCCACACTATATAGCATTCTGTGTACTGTTCTGTGTCTGCTGGGAATAGTGGTACACCGCTCGTTCAGCCACACTATATAGCATTCTGTGTACTGTTCTGTGTCTGCTGGGAACAGTAGTACACCGCTCGTTCAGCCACACTATATAGCATTCTGTGTACTGTTCTGTGTCTGCTGGGAACAGTAGTACACCGCTCGTTCAGCCACACTATATAGCATTCTGTGTACTGTTCTGTGTCTGCTGGGAACAGTAGTACACCGCTCGTTCAGCCACACTATATAGCATTCTGTGTACTGTTCTGTGTCTGCTGGGAATAGTGGTACACCGCTCGTTCAGCCACACTATATAGCATTCTGTGTACTGTTCTGTGTCTGCTGGGAACAGTAGTACACCGCTCGTTCAGCCACACTATATAGCATTCTGTGTACTGTTCTGTGTCTGCTGGGAACAGTAGTACACCGCTCGTTCAGCCACACTATATAGCATTCTGTGTACTGTTCTGTGTCTGCTGGGAATAGTGGTACACCGCTCGTTCAGCCACACTATATAGCATTCTGTGTACTGTTCTGTGTCTGCTGGGAATAGTGGTACACCGCTCACCCGTCACTGTATAGCATTGTGCTCTGTGTCGCTGCTGGGAATAGTGGTACTGTATAGCATTTCTGTACTGCCACTGTACTGCTGCCAGTCAGCGTGTACTGTAAGGATAAGTGAAATGAGGAAGAAATCCGGTGAAAGAGGGAGGGGCAAGGGAAGAGGTGTTTCCCCTGACGGTTCACGTACAGGCCACAGGGGAGCACCCAAGAAAACCCACTCAATACCGCCCATGTTGTCCAGGACAACAACCCTCACAAATCCAAAAGAACAGGACCAGATAATTACTTGGATGACCTCTCAAGCGTCCAGCAGTGGGTTAAGCAGCACCAGCACATCACGCACGAGGTCCGAGTCCTCAGCCAGTTACAAGGAGCCAGTGGGCACAAAGCTGACACAACCGGCAGCGACACCACGCACACAACTGCCAGATAACCAGTCCGATGAATTACCTCAGGACACAATGGGGTATTCGCAGGAGCTATTCCCAGCCCAACAAACTTCCACCTTTCAAAGGTCAATGGAGGAACAGCCAGAAATGTTGTGCCTGGATTCACAACCGTTAACTGTGGGAAATGCACCGCGCACTGAAATACAAGGCGAGTCCGAAGAGGACTCGGAAACCCAAATCCCAGAGCAATTTGGGCAGGAGGGGTTGCAATTGCAGGAGGTCGGCCGACAAGATCTGGAAGACGACGTTGGAGTGTGCTGCGCAGAGGTTGTTGTGGGGAGCTCTACTCCACGGCGGTGGCCCACAATGACATATGACGAGTTTGAGGAGATGGAAGAGGAGGGTATGGACAATGTGGACAGAGACCCAGATTTTGTTTGTGAACGAGAACATCGCCGTCGTAGCAGCAGCACAGATGAGTCTGTTGAAGAACACACTGCTGCACGAGTTCGCCTTGTGCCACAAGGTAGGCGGCGCGCAATTTCAGGCACCACAAGCGTGGAAGTTCAAGTGAGAGGCAAAAGAGGAGCAAACAGAAATCGCCAGCAAGGAGGCAGGTGCTCCAAAGTCTGGGCTTTCTTTGAAGACTGCACTGAGGATGTTACCATGGCGATTTGCAAGGTGTGCAAGACCCGCCTGAGCAGGGGGAAAAATATTAACAACCTCTCCACCACCAGCATGAGCCGTCACATGCTATCCAAACATCCCACTCTTTGGGCAAACGCGTCAGGACAGGGTACCAGAAACAACACTGCCTCCCTTGGGTTCACCAGACCCGCCTCAGCAGCAGCAGTAGCCCAGCCATTGCGTGGTTCACAACATTCACAAACATCAGACGACGCTGACACTGTCACTTTCCGGAGTAGTGCTCTTGAGGTCTCCCAGTGTTCATCAAACACAACAACCAACAGCCCTTCCGTGTGCAGCGCTACGGTTCAGTTGTCTGTGTCGGAGATGTTTGAGCGCAAGAGGAAATTGCCAGCAAATGACCCCCGGGCCGTGGCAGTAACAGCCAGCATAGCCAAGCTTCTGGCCTGCGAAATGCTGCCATATCGATTGGTGGAGACAAACAGCTTCAAGGGCATGATGTCAGTGGCCATCCCACGTTACGTGGTTCCCAGCCGCTACCACTTTGCACGCTCTGCAGTGCCTGAGTTGCATGAGCACGTGGTCAGCAAAATAACCCGAAGCTTGAAGAATGCCGTTGCCTGCAAGGTTCACCTCACCACTGACACCTGGACGAGTGCGTTCGGCCAGGGTCGATACATCTCCCTTACCGCGCACTGGGTGAACCTTGTGGAGCCTGGCAGCGATTCCTCACCTGCTACGGCACGGGTGTTGCCCACGCCACAAACAGCTGCACCGCCGTCCCTCCCACTGGATAACAACAGCAGCACCTACCTCTCTGACTCCTTCTCCTCCAACGCATCTCAAAGCTGTACCTCATCCGGAAACGCTAACCCAGCAGCAGTAGGATCGTGGAAGCAGTGCAGCACAGCTGTTGGCATGCGTCAGCAAGCGTTGCTGAAGCTAATCTGCCTTGGGGATAAGCAGCACACAGGGGAGGAAATTTGGAGGGGAATAAAGGAACAGACGGATTTGTGGCTGGCACCGCTGGACCTGAAACCGGGCATGGTTGTGTGTGATAATGGGAGTAATCTCATTCGCGCTTTAAGGTTGGCTAAGCTGACACACATCCCTTGCCTGGCGCACGTGATGAACCTAGTAGTTCAGCGGTTCCTGAGGACATACCCAGGCGTGCCCGATCTGCTGTTGAAGGTGCGTCGAGTGTCCAAACATTGTAGAAATTCCAGTACTGCTTCGGGGGCACTCGCCAAGATGCAGGAGCGCTTCAATCTCCCCCACCATCGCTTGCTGTGTGATGTCCCTACGCGCTGGAATTCTACGCTGCACATGCTAGCCCGCTTTTGCGAGCAGAAGAGTGCAGTGGTCCAGTACATGACGGCGCAGTACCGAGGCGCATCCGGCCAGCTGCCAAGCTTCTGTGGATCCGATTGGGCCAACATGTTGGACCTCTGCCAAGTCCTCCAAAATTTTGAGCAATCCACGTTGCTTGTGAGCAGTGACAACTCTTCAGTCAGCATTACCATACCACTGCTGTGTTTACTGAAGAGGTCGATGTTAAAAATCAAGGAAACAGCTGTCATGATGCAACTGGGGGAATCTGAAGGAGAAAACGATCAGCGTGATGGTACCAACATCAGGCCATCCGCCTCAGGGAACGCTGGCCCCAGCAGCTATGACGAAGAAGAGGAGGAGGAACAGCTGGAGTTGGAGCAGGAATTTCATGCCACCACTGACGAGGGCCAGAGCGGTGCACGTTGGACTTCCACAATTCAACGCGAATGGTCAGCAGAAGCAGACCAGGAGGAAGGTGACGACTATGATGCATCACAACAACTATCACAACGCTCACAAGAGGATGATGAGGATTCTGGTAGGACTCTGGCACACATGGCTCAATTCATGCTAGACTGCATTGAACGTGACCCACGCATTGTGCGCATTCTGGACAACACCAATTACTGGGTTTATACCCTTCTGGATCCACGGTACAAACACAATGTTCCAAAACTGCTTGAAGAAAGAGTCAGACAGGTCAAAATGGAAGAATACCAGCAGGCCCTTGTGGAGACTTTAGAGAGGAGATTGACATCCTCCCCCTCCTCTAGCCAGTTGTACGCAGACAGACTGACTTCCGCAAACCCAGGACGACCAGGAGGGCAGCAAACAACGCAAGCCGCAGCTAGTACCCAAAAGGGAATGGTATCGGCAGTGTCCTTGGAGTGGGAAAATTTTCTGACACCCATGCAGCCGCAGCCCACTGAACAGCAAGCGTGCAGATCCACCTCCAACACCGATCGCCTGGAGAAGATGGTCAAGGACTACATGTCAGATGGCGTAGCTGTGTCGAACCATCCATCTGCACCCTTCAACTATTGGGTATCGAAGCTAGACACCTGGCACGAACTGGCAATGTACGCAATAGAGGTGCTGGCTTGCCCGGCAGCCAGCGTTATGTCGGAACGCTGTTTCAGTGCTGCCGGAGGCATCGTCACAGATCGGCGTATCCGCCTCTCTACAGAAAATGCAGACCGTCTGACTCAAATTAAAATGAATCAATCCTGGATTGGAAATGACTACGCAACACTCCAGGACCCCAACCAAGTAACATGACCAATGAACATCTGGGATGGTGTTGCGTTTCCGGGCCCTGTTTATTGAACCTCTCATCTGTATTACATTTATGACTGCATGGCGGCAAAAAGCATTGCTGCTATATCCGCACGCTTTTTGTCCACATGCAAGGCCTGGGTTGTTGTGTCTCACAAAGCGTGGCCTTCTCCTCCTGCGCCTGCTCCTGTTCCATCACGTCTGCTGCTGCTGGGTTAGCGTTGCCGCGTGGTCCCTGTTTATTGAACCACTTATCTTTATTACATTTATGACTGCATGGCGGTACAAAGCATGCTATCCGCACGCTTCTTGCCCTCATGCAAGGCCTGGGTTGTTGTGTCTCACAAAGCGTGGCCTTCTCCTCCTGCGCCTGCTCCTGTTCCATCACGTCTGCTGCTGCTGGGTTAGCGTTGCCGCGTGGTCCCTGTTTATTGAACCACTTATCTTTATTACATTTATGACTGCATGGCGGTACAAAGCATGCTATCCGCACGCTTCTTGCCCTCATGCAAGGCCTGGGTTGTTGTGTCTCACAAAGCGTGGCCTTCTCCTCCTGCGCCTGCTCCTGTTCCATCACGTCTGCTGCTGCTGGGTTAGCGTTGCCGCGTGGTCCCTGTTTATTGAACCACTTATCTTTATTACATTTATGACTGCATGGCGGTACAAAGCATGCTATCCGCACGCTTCTTGCCCTCATGCAAGGCCTGGGTTGTTGTGTCTCACAAAGCGTGGCCTTCTCCTCCTGCGCCTCCTCCTGTTCCATCACGTCTGCTGCTGCTGGGTTAGCGTTGCCGCGTGGTCCCTGTTTATTGAACCACTTATCTTTATTACATTTATGACTGCATGGCGGTACAAAGCCTGCTATCCGCACGCTTCTTGCCCTCATGCAAGGCCGGGGTTGTTGTGTCTCACAAAGCGTGGCCTTCTTCTCCTCCTGCGCCACCCTCCTCCTGTTCCATCACGTGTGCTGCTGCTGGGTTAGCGTTGCCGCGTGGTCCCTGTTTATTGAACCACTTATCTTTATTACATTTATGACTGCATGGCGGTACAAAGCATGCTATCCGCACGCTTCTTGCCCTCATGCAAGGCCTGGGTTGTTGTGTCTCACAAAGCGTGGCCTTCTCCTCCTGCGCCTCCTCCTGTTCCATCACGTCTGCTGCTGCTGGGTTAGCGTTGCCGCGTGGTCCCTGTTTATTGAACCACTTATCTTTATTACATTTATGACTGCATGGCGGTACAAAGCCTGCTATCCGCACGCTTCTTGCCCTCATGCAAGGCCGGGGTTGTTGTGTCTCACAAAGCGTGGCCTTCTTCTCCTCCTGCGCCACCCTCCTCCTGTTCCATCACGTGTGCTGCTGCTGGGTTAGCGTTACCGGTCCCTTTTCCTGGAACCTCTTATATGTATTACATTTATGACTGCATGCCGACAAAAAACATGTTACCTGTGCAAAGAAAACAGACATTTCCCGCATTTAAAAGACAGTTTTCCCTTTGAAACTTTAAAATCGATTTTCTCAAAAACTATAAGCTCTTTTTGCTAATTTTTTTTTCCTCTTGTACCCACTCCCAAGGTGCACATACCCTGTAAATTTGGGGTATGTGGCATGTAAGGAGGCTTTACAAACCACAAAAGTTCGGGTCCCCATTGACTTCCATTATGTTCGGAGTTCGGGTCGAACACCCGAACATCGCGGCCATGTTCGGCCTGTTCGGCCCGAACCCGAACATCTAGATGTTCGCCCAACACTATTCAGCACCTCCCTTTCCCTAATAATTTATTTAATGTCCTAACTAGAGGCGATGTGCCTGGATATATGTATGTTTATTCTTATCATTGACCCCTGTGGCTAGGGTCCAATTCGGTGCACTCCCCCCTTCCCCTGTATGTTTGTCAGCATGCAGACAGCTTATGCTGGTGTATGCGCATTGTGCACATGGACACATAACATTAGCTCCCTTGTGCGATTGGTAAGATGCACTGTCTTTCCCAGGAGAGGAAGTTAGGATGTGTGCTCCTAATCCATAGATAGGTTTGATGCAATGAATGTGTTTGCATGTCTTCACTATGCATGTTACAGGGCCAGAGTTAGGACACCTATGTTTACCTGGGTACTTCTGCGCAGTATAGGTGATTAAGCATAAGATTGCATTCTTCTGTGAACTAAAACCCTGGCTTTTAATTTAGCTGTAGGGATAACAGTTGTGCCTGGATGAGTGAATCTGTGAATGCAATTGTTTGAACATTTGCATGTGAGTGTGCGAAGGGTTAATAGATTTTTGCTGTTTTCTAGCCACACCCCCTTCAGCACCTCCCTTTCCCTAATAATTTATTTAATGTCCTAACTAGAGGCGATGTGCCTGGATATATGTATGTTAATTACAAAAACAAGTTACATTTCCTTTGCTCTCTTCAGACACTTCAGTCAGAGCCCTCAGATTAGAGCAGACTGCCATCAGTTTAGAGTGAAAAGAATTTGATACAGTAAAAAAAAGAGATAAGCAAATTAAATGTATGCATGATTATTTACCAGCACTTCAGGAACTCTTTTTAATCCCACATAAAAAAAAAAAAACATGTTAATTGATAGTTAGTCCATTGAAGTGTCAGAATTCTTTAGAAAACATTCCCACTGAATACCTTGCCCTGTCAACCCCCTCCCTGACTTTCCTCCAG